>NC_041331.1:42928643-42931143 GCF_004354835.1 Perca flavescens
TCATATCTTTAAATAAACATTACATCATTCATTCATATCTTTAAATAAACATTACATCATTCATTCATATCTTTGAATAATCATTCATTCATATCTTTGAATAAACATTACATCATTCATTCATATCTTTGAATAAACATTACATCATTCATTCATATCTTTAAAGAAACATTACATCATTCATTCATATCTTTGAATAATCATTCATTCATATCTTTAAATAAACATTACATCATTCATTCATATCTTTGAATAATCATTCATTCATATCTTTAAATAAACATTACATCATTCATTCATATCTTTGAATAAACATTACATCATTCATTCATATCTTTGAATAAACATTACATCATTCATTCATATCTTTGAATAAACATTACATCATTCATTCATATCTTTGAATAATCATTCATTCATATCTTTAAATAAACATTACATCATTCATTCATATCTTTGAATAAACATTACATCATTCATTCATATCTTTAAATAAACATTACATCATTCATTCATATCTTTGAATAATCATTCATTCATATCTTTAAATAAACATTACATCATTCATTCATATCTTTGAATAAACATTACATCATTTATTCATATCTTTAAATAAACATTACATCATTCATTCATATCTTTGAATAATCATTCATTCATATCTTTGAATAAACATTACATCATTCATTCATATCTTTGAATAAACATTACATCATTCATTCATATCTTTAAATAAACATTACATCATTCATTCATATCTTTGAATACACATTACATCATTCATTCATATCTTTAAATAAACATTACATCATTCATTCATATCTTTGAATAATCATTCATTCATATCTTTAAATAAACATTACATCATTCATTCATATCTTTGAATAATCATTCATTCATATCTTTAAATAAACATTACATCATTCATTCATATCTTTGAATAAACATTACATCATTCATTCATATCTTTAAATAAACATTACATCATTCATTCATATCTTTAAATAAACATTACATCATTCATTCATATCTTTGAATAATCATTCATTCATATCTTTAAATAAACATTACATCATTCATTCATATCTTTGAATAAACATTACATCATTAATTCATATCTTTAAATAAACATTACATCATTCATTCATATCTTTGAATAATCATTCATTCATATCTTTAAATAAACATTACATCATTCATTCATATCTTTGAATAAACATTGGATCATTCATTCATATCTTTAAATACAAACATGCACAATCACTGGTTCAATAAACTAATATATGGTGAAATACCATGGAAACGTTACTTTAGATCAGTCACACACCAGCTACCCATAGTCTCACTGGGTCATCGTTCGTACAGTCATTAAATATTGTAGTACAAAATATGTGATACATGTTTCATTATGGTACTACATGCAAATACATCCCTGTAAAAGTACTGCAGTAGTAAAGAGAATACTACAGACCAATGTGGTACGAGCATGTAATATAATATCATATATATATGTATATATAGTTATTTACTGTATTTACTCTTTATTTACAGTATCCAGGTAAGTTGATTGAGATGACCTGTCACATTCACACAGTTCCACATTCATACCTGGAAGCTATATATATATATATATATATATATATATATATATATATATATATATATATATATATATATATATATATATATATATATATATATATATATATATATATATATTATATATATATATATATATATACACATATTTGGAATATTACAAATATGCCGCACTTTCGCCGCATAGATTGCCGATTTCTGCACAAAATATGCGGGGCTTGCATGATTTCATAATCACCGCAATTTCGTTTCAAAAAAGTCCCCTAATATATCTCAGTAGAAAGTTGAAAAATGTTTAGGATCAGATTCAATCTCCTCCATCATTGCAAGGTGTATATAGCCAAGGTTTAACAGTCAAAAGGTAGAGTAAATGATCAGAAGTGGATTTATTCTAGACATTATAAATGTAAATAATGCGTGAACAAACTGATGGCAAACACTGACGATAATGCACTGAACTGTTTCAAAGCATCTGATAGTTACAATGGTGACATCTGCTGGCCGAGCCTTCATATTGCATTTTAAACAAGGTTTAAAGGGTAACTTCTAACCCACCAGACTCCATGTAAATAATCACTACTTTTATCATCGTAAAACACGCTTCATTTGAAGTGGACAGAAACAAAATAAAACTACCAAAAGCTGTCTTAGTTCATCTTTCCACTGTTCCAAAAATCACCACTCTGGTTTGGTTGAAATGAACCCTTAATTCACCCATTTACATGTGGAAATATGCTGGCTCTATAGATGCTAAAAGTCCTGATTATTTACATGGAGTCTGGTGGAGATATGTTGGCTCTATACACGCTAAAAGTCCTGATTATTTACATGGAGTCTGGTGGAAATATGCTGGCTCTATACACGCTAAAAGTCCTGATTATTTACATGGAGTCTGGTGGAG
>NC_041331.1:42936143-42949582 GCF_004354835.1 Perca flavescens
GTCTCTTTTATATAGGCCTTAGTGGTCCCTAATACTGTATCTGAAGTCTCTTTTATATAGACCTTAGTGGTCCCCTAATACTGTATCTGAAGTCTCTTTTATATAGGCCTTAGTGGTCCCCTAATACTGTATCTGAAGTCTCTTTTATATAGACCTTAGAGGTCCCCTAATACTGTATCTGAAGTCTCATTTATATAGACCTTAGTGGTCCCCTAATACTGTATCTGAAGTCTCTTTTATATAGACCTTAGTGGTCCCCTAATACTGTATCTGAAGTCTCTTTTATATAGACCTTAGAGGTCCCCTAATACTGTATCTGAAGTCTCATTTATATAGACCTTAGTGGTCCCCTAATACTGTATCTGAAGTCTCTTTTATATAGACCTTAGTGGTTTACTGTATCTGAAGTCTCTTTTATATAGGCCTTAGTGGTCCCCTAATACTGTATCTGAAGTCTCTTTTATATAGACCTTAGAGGTCCCCTAATACTGTATCTGAAGTCTCTTTTATATAGACCTTAGTGGTCCCCTAATACTGTATCTGAAGTCTCTTATAAAGAAACAATTCAAATTATTAAAAACGTTTGAGAACCACTGTTTTATAGGACTGAACACAGTAAGAAGTGGGTGGCTGAGTGTGTAATTAAGTGTGTGTGAGAGTGGAGAGGTTAAACAGCTGATTAGGAACGCCTCCATCCCTCAGCGTCATGGTAACGAGCTCGTTCAATATGCAGATTCTGCCCTCAGAGGCGCCACGCTAATTAATTGTTCTCGTTGACTCGAGTCATTATTTGTTTGCAGATTTAATTTGGAGATTTAGAAAAGTGTCAATGCCACATGTGTGTGTGTGTGTGTGTGTGCACATGCATGTGTGTGGGGTGTATGTGTGTGCACCTGTGTGTGTATCGCTGTGTGTGTTTGTGTGTGCGCGCGTGTGTGTATCTGTCTTTGTGCGTGTGTGCGTGTGTGTGTGTGTGCGTGCGTGCATGCGTGCGTGAGTGCGTATGAGGGGTGTGTGTGTGTCAGTGTGTCTCTGTGTGTGTGTTTGTCTGTCTGTGTGTGTCTGTCTGTGTGTTTGTCTTTGTGCATGTGTGTGCCTCTGTCTCTGTGTGTGTGTTTGTGTCTGTGAGTCTGTCTGTGTGCATGTGTCTCTGTGTGTTTGTGTGTGTTTGTGTGTGCGTGCGTGCGTGTGTGTCTCTGTGTGTCTGTGTCTGTGCACGTGTGTGCGTGTGTCTCAGTCTGTGTGTTTGTCTGTGTGTGTGTGTGTGTGCTTATGTCTGTTTGTGTGTGTGTGTGTGCGTGCATGTCTCTGTCTGTGTGTGTGCACGTGTGTGTGTCTGTCTGTGTGTTTGTCTTTGTGCATGTGTGTGCCTCTGTCTCTGTGTGTGTGTTTGTGTCTGTGAGTCTGTGTTTGTGTCTGTGAGTCTGTGTTTGTGTGTGTGTGTGTGTGTGTTTGTCTGTGTGTGTTTCTGTGTGTGTGTGTGTGTGTTTGTGTGTGTGTGTTTAGTTGTGTGTGTCTGTGTGTGTGTGTGTGTGTGTTTGTGTGTGTGTGTTTGTGGGTGTTTAAACCCCACCAAAATACAGCCCTGATATGAAAACTTTTTTTGTGGGGACATTTCTGAGTCTCAAAGTTGGCAAATCTGCTAAATTCAGCTTTGATTGCCATTTAAAAAAACAGTGTCCTGTCTTTTTGGATGGGATTGGGATTGAAAAATCAGCTGCAAACCTAACAGTACGGTTCAGTAGTAGACAGACAGACCATCGGTAAAACGTTAGCTCATAAATGCTCTGGTAACCTGGCTATGTAGCCTAGCTGCCTCGCTACGCTTACAATGAAATGCAATGTCCGAACATGCTAGTGGTTGACCTGTGGGCTAGCTGAGTGTTTAAACTATCTCCAGTGGTCTATTTGGTGGTGTGTGTTTGCCCTGTTTAAGTTCGTGTGACATATAAACAACAATCCGTGTTGCCACAAGCGTCAGTGTTCGCCAACAAAACATGTAATCAAACAAATGCACAAGTAGCCTAGCTAGCTAGCTACCTGGCTAGGCTACAATGAAATCCAATGTCCGAACATGCTAGCGATTAGCCTGTCAGCTAGCTGAAAACCTCCCCTTGCTCTGGTGTTTCCCCCTCTCATTCCCCTTGCTCTGGTGTTTCCCCCTCTCATTCCCCTTGCTCTGGTGTTTCCCCCTCTCATTCCCCTTGCTCTGGTGTTTCCTCCTCTCATTCCCCTTGCTCTGGTGTTTCCTCCTCTCATTCCCCTTGCTCTGGTGTTTCCTCCTCTCATTCCCCCTGCTCTGGTGTTTCCTCCTCTCATTCCCCTTGCTCTGGTGTTTCCTCCTCTCATTCCCCTTGCTCTGGTGTTTCCTCCTCTCATTCCCCTTGCTCTGGTGTTTCCCCTAGACTAGACTGATTAGTTTTGGTGCCTATATTGAAACTATGTCTTTGGTCTTCGCTGTGAATCTGTGTGTTTGTGTCTCTGTCTGTGTGTGTGTGTGCGTGCGTATGAGGGGTTTGTGTGTCTGTGTGTGTGTCTCTGTGTGTGTGTGTGTCTGTGTGTGTGAGTATGAGGGGTTTCTGTGTGTGTGTGTTTGTTTATGTGTCTGTGTGTGTGTGTGTGTATATGTCTGTGTGTGTGTCTGTGTGTGTGTGTGCGTGCGTAGGTGTGTGCGTGTGTCTGTGTGTATGTGTCTGTGTGTGTGTCTGTATCTGTGTGTGTATGTGTGCGCGTGCGTAGGTGTATGTGTGTCTGTCTGTGTGTGTGTGTGTGTGTGTGTGTGTGTATGCGTAAATCAAATGATGTAATCCAGAAATAACCCAACAGCTGATCATGTAAACACAAAAAAAAAAAAAAAAAACAGATGTTTTTCTGAATCTCATTCTCTAAATCAGCTCAGCGAGTAAACGTGACGAAATATTCCCGAGTAAGTGAAGTCGGATGTTGTCTCAGTATCTCTGTGATCGTCCGAACGTGCGTTTACTGACAGAAACCCCCACAATATTTCCCCAGAAGAAGACAAACACAGTGTCGTCTGTGTCATTTTTTTGGGGGGGATTAGTCCTTTAATCTGGCAGCTCTCTGATCTCGCCGAGCAAACACTGGCGCTCTCATTAGCGAGCTCGAGTGTTAATTAGCCCGATAATCTCAAATTCAACACACTGAACTGTCGGGAGATCCATCCAGCAGGACAGCCATAGCCAGACCCTCCTCCACAGCGCTGCGGAGGAAGGGTCTGACTAGTCGCAGCAACTCTCAGTTCTTTTAAATCAAAGCTAAAGCTACCTATGTTTTTGATGTTGCCTTTCTTTAAATAACGGTTAATTTGTTATACTGAAGTTGCATTGATGACACTGTAGGACACTCGATAGCTGCTCTTTAATGTTTAATTTCTGGTTACTGCACTGTAACTTTTATTTATTCTTGTCTTTTAATGTTTTAATTAGTCTTTTTTAATCGTTTTCTAATTGCTCTTTAAGGTTTTATGTAAAGCACTTTGAATTCTGTTGCTGAAATGTGCAATACAAATAAAGCTGCCTTGTGTAGTCCACACAGAATTCCTGGATGCGAGAGAAACAGGCTATTGGTTTATTGGCATTTCTTTAAACCAATCACAATCCATCGTGGGGGCGGGGCTAAGCTCCGGACGGAGCCACGGTGCCTCTGCTAAATAGTCTCAGGAAGGATCTAGTTTTGGTGGAACTTGTGTACGTTCAAAAGTAGTTTTAGTCGTGCAACAGAAAACTCAGATTGGACAGATAGTCTAGCTAGCTGTCTGGATTTACCCTGCAGAGATCTGAGGAGCAGTTAGACAGACAGACAGACAGACAGACAGACAGACAGACAGACAGACAGACAGACAGATAGTCTAGCTAGCTGTCTGGATTTACCCTGCAGAGATCTGAGGAGCAGGTAGACAGACAGACAGACAGACAGACAGACAGACAGACAGACAGATAGTCTAGCTAGCTGTCTGGATTTACCCTGCAGAGATCTGAGGAGCAGTTAGACAGACAGACAGACAGACAGTCTAGCTAGCTGTCTGGATTTACCCTGCAGAGATCTGAGGAGCAGGTAGACAGACAGACAGACAGACAGACAGACAGACAGACAGACAGACAGACAGACAGACAGACGGACAGACAGACAGACAGATAGTCTAGCTAGCTGTCTGGATTTACCCTGCAGAGATCTGAAGAGCAGTTAGACAGACAGACAGACAGACAGACAGACAGACAGATACACTCTTAGAAATCGCTGTAGATTTAGCAGCACAGTACTGTAAAAACCTACAGTACAATACCATATTTCTTCATTACAGTAAAATACTTCATTTTATGTTGCATTGTGGGTAATTTTGATGAAGCGGGAATATTTTACAGTATATTTTAGGCTTGCTGTAACCTGGCTGTAATATGCCATGGCAATAATACAGCATTGCTGTAAAAAACGACTCCTGATGTCAGTTACTCAGACAAAACACCAACTGGCCCCAGATACTGAAGGAGAAGCCTTGCTAGCGGGGATGTTTTAAAGTTTTGGTAAATTTCGTTTATTTTATGTATTTCATGCTAACTTTTATCATAATGTTTCATGATTATACGCTCAAGTGTAACGTTACCACAACATTGTTCTTTTTTATAGTGTGGGGTGCACTGGGCATCCTAACGTTGCGATATCCTCACACAGAGTCATTTTTTAGCTAAACTTGTGACTTTAGTGTGGATAGCAAGTGGCTAATCTCTGAACATATTGGTTTTTTTTCTCTGTACAAAATACCCTTACTTTTGTTCATACTAACTTACTTGTTACAGTTAACGTTACGTTAACATTACTCTAGCTAGTAAGTACGGGTTCTGCTCATTACTTTCCAGACTCCGTTAACATATTGCTCAATTTAAAAGATCTGGGTTCCCCTTTACACATATAGCTAGCTAGCTAATACTCCTATTTTATAACGTATGACTTTGTATGACTCCTAAAGAAAGGCTTTTCATTTCGGCTTGTATTTAACTTAAACAGCTACTCTGTAAACTAACTTTAAACTAAAGTGAGATGATAAAGCTAGCTAACGTTACTGTTTGACATCCCGAAACAACGCCAGTCAGCATGTCTGTATGGAGCTTTTACAACTTATTATTTCATTAAATTAGAGTTCTGCTTCGTGAAACATGATGCCGATTTTATCAGAATAACTTAGTGAATTATAACGAAAAGTCTGTTTGATTAGTTCATTTACAGAAATGACTGACAACGAGGCAAATAAAACCTTCAACTCGTTCACTGTCTGAGGCAAACGTCCATTAATCTATCATTAAATTAAACAGAGCCGAGCTTTACCAGTAAACATCTACTCCTTCTTAAAGATAATTTATGATTTCTTACGACTTATAAACATTCACTAACTCTTTCGGTGAACATGATTTAACATAATTTGGTTTTAACTTTAACTCCATGTAAAGTGATTAATGATGTTTCCCAGGCAACATTAATGTTCGTCTGCCTAACGTTGCAGTTTACACATTTTTATTACTACTGATTCATTAAATCTGAGTTTTACAGAGTCAAACATGACGCCGAATTTAACGGTAGCAGAATAACTAACTTATAAAGAAAAGGTATTTTTGTCAGGTAACAAACATCAGTACCTATTGTCTAATAACCAATAATGACATCCAAAATGAACACACATTCATCACTATAGTCTACTCATGTTTTTGGGGACACTATAACACAATCCCTTTATAATGGAATCCCGTCAGTTCCTTCCATTTGTGCATCAAAATAGTAATAATATATGTGTATGATTTCAGAATAAAATACTGTAGGTAACAGTTTTTTTTTATTATTTTCAGGTGGATCTATCGAGGGAATTGTCATCATGAGAGCTGGACAGCAGTGAAACGTTTGCAGCTGCCTCAACACTATCACGTTTGACTGAAAGTTGCTGCAGCTCTCTGGGCTGAACTCGCAGGAAATGTTTAAAAAATGTTTAAATAAAATTATTTTTTAAAATTAAGAACACTGTTTGGATTGCCTTTTGATTTGTATTTGTTATTCTGAAGTATACCTTATTAGTAGTACAATATTAGTAGCTGGAGATTATTTATATAATATTATTTATAATAGTAATAATCAATAATATAGTAACAATTAACAGTAACATATCAATATTAATAAAACTGCATATTACAGTACAATACCATCAAATTACAAAATACCATAACAAATACAGTAAAATACAGTTTTGTACTTTTACAGTATTTTTTATATATACTGTATATTGCATTACAGTACAGTTACATTAGTTTGCTGTAAAATCGATTTACAGTAACTTGCTGGCAACCGTGCTGCCTGTAAGTTACTGTAAATATACAAGGAAATAGTTTAGAGTAGTCTAGCTAGCTGTCTGGATTTACCCTGCAGAGATCGGAGGAGCAGGTAACCCAATCTCACGGAAGTTCGTGAAATGATCCCCTTATTTAATGTATTGATTTGTGAACAAGATACGATTATGTCTTTTTTTCGTGCGGAGACCATAAATTTTAATGTAACGTATTTAAATGGGAAGCATAATTCGTGATCTCAGCACGACTATGGTAGCGAGCAGTATGGACCATTTTCACAGCAGACATGTTGACTTGTCATAGTAAGAAAAGCACAGCTGAGACTGATAACCTTTAACGATGGCTCAGTTCCATCAAGTGTCCCAGTAAGATATTTCAGTGAGTCAGCATGAACAATACCAGGACCTCTCCTAAGTGGAATGCAGCCATCATTAATGGTTTAATACCAGGGTCTCTCCTAAGTGGAATGCAGCCATCATTAATGGTTTAAAATCAGGGTCTCTCCTAAGTGGAATGCAGCCATCAGTAATGGTTTAATACCAGGACCTATCCTAAGTGGAATGCAGCCATCATTAATGGTTTAAAATCAGGGTCTCTCCTAAGTGGAATGCAGCCATCAGTAATGGTTTAATACCAGGACCTATCCTAAGTGGAATGCAGCCATCATTAATGGTTTAATACCAGGGTCTCTCCTAAGTGGAATGCAGCCATCATTAATGGTTTAATACCAGGACCTATCCTAAGTGGAATGCAGCCATCATTAATGGTTTAAAATCAGGGTCTCTCCTAAGTGGAATGCAGCCATCATTAATGGTTTAATACCAGGACCTCTCCTAAGTGGAATGCAGCCATCATTAATGGTTTAATACCAGGGCCTCTCCTAAGTGGAATGCAGCCATCATTAATGGTTTAATACCAGGGTCTCTCCTAAGTGGAATGCAGCCATCATTAATGGTTTAATACCAGGACCTCTCCTAAGTGGAATGTAGCCATCAGTAATGGTTTAATACCAGGACCTCTCCTAAGTGGAATGCAGCCATCAGTAATGGTTTAATACCAGGACCTCTCCTAAGTGGAATGCAGCCATCATTAATGGTTTAATACCAGGGTCTCTCCTAAGTGGAATGCAGCCATCATTAATGGTTTTGAATACACCTGTGCTGGTCCTACTATGACATGTCAACATGTCTGCCGTAAAAAAAGGTCTATAAAGAAGCCGAAAATCCACGTAGGGAGGTCGGTTAACATTGTGGGACAGACTAAAGTCTTTTTTCGTCAACAATAATGCATGTTAATCTAGTCTTAGTCAGTGTTTTTTGGACATTGGTGCAGTCTCGTCATCGCTTTTGGTAGTTTTATTTAGTTTCTGTCCACTTCGAATGAAGCGTGTTTTACGATGATAAAAGTAGTGATTATTTACATGGAGTCTGGTGGGTTAGAAGTTACCCTTTAAACCTTGTTTAAAATGCAATATGAAGGCTCGGCCAGCAGATGTCTATATTGTAACTATCAGATGCTTTGAAACAGTTCAGTGCATCACTCGTCAGTCTCGTCATCAGTTTTTTCACGCATTATTTACATTTAAAATGTCAAGAATAAATCCACTTCTGACCATTCACTCTACCTTTTGACTGTTAAACCTTGGCTATATACACCTTGCAATGATGGAGAAGATTGAATCTGATCCTAGATTCAAAGTTCCTGTTTCTTCAGTTCATCGTACATGGGTTGAAAAGCTGTATGAATCCACACAATGTTCTCAGGTACAGCATCCATCACATCACATTCACATTTTTCCAGTACAGATTTCCGAAAATATGTCTTTGCCAAAGTTTAACAGACAAAAAAGGTAGAGTTGTACCGTCGGGGAACAGGCGTCTTTTGTCGTACACCACCCTAAAGTCTTTCTGAAATGTTGAGTTTTTCAACAGAAACCCTTTTTTATTGCGTTTAATAACCTGTTGGGGAGTCTCAAGGGTGTCCAGGTAAGATGTCTGAGGTTACATCCACTATAAAAACAAAAATGCTAGAACGAAGTGTGAAAAACACTACCTTTACTACAGTAAAACATAAAAGGTGGAAGCAAAGGAAACACCACATTCATTTGTATTTATAGACCCCGTTTACACCATAGACAGTATATATATAATGGACCAATAGACTCCGTGTCTCTGGTCTGAGACCAGTGAAGGATATCAGAAGTCTCTTTCCCGGTGCTGGCTGAGTGTTACTGAGCAGCCTCCAACTGAGCTTGAAGACGTAGATGTGACGTGAGCAACGTGTCTGAAAGTGTGAAGTCTTCTGGTAGCTGTGAGAGAGAAATCTCAATCATTCCCAATCTCACAGAGACGGAGAGTGTAGGTATATGTAAGGAGATAACATAGACACAGGCTAATTACTGATCACTAACATGATAGTTAACATTAGTAATTACTGATCACTAACATGATAGTTAACATTAGTAATTACTGATCACTAACATGCTAGTTAACATTAGTAATTAAACCTAAACAGATAATGGAAGTCCAAACTGCCTGTGAGCTTCTCCTGTACTATACGGTAATTCCACTACTGTGTTAGCCTATCTATCGTTAGCCTATTGTTATAAAAGCGTCTGCTACGGAGCCATAACGTGAGCTACAAGGTAATGGAGCCTTTTATACATTGTCGTGTTTCTTTAGAAATAAACAACGGATAAATAGAGTCTTTAAAAGCTTCAGATGTAAAGTTATTCTCTGTCAAAGTGACGTCAGAAGGAATGGGAGTCAATGGGATGCTAACGGGAGGTGATGGCTTGGTAGCATCAAGATGGCGCATTAGGAGGTTTGAGTTCTGAAGCGAAGCTCACCCCCCCCTTGGGTTAGACGGGGGGTAAGTCAGAGAAATGGGAGTCAGATTTAGTCTGAATGGAGAGAAAATGGTGCTTTTCCAAATGTTCAAGTGTCTCCTTGAATTGAATGGATGATGTAAGCCTCCCGTTAGATCTCTGCAGCCCTTTTTTTTGTTGTTACATTTTTGACTTAAAATATAATTTCTAAGTTTAAACTCGCCGTATCAACTTGTCTGTGTGTTTTATCTGTCCAAAAAAATATAATTAATTACCGCAATCCAGCTTTTTCAAATGTGCCGGTTAATAAGAGCTGAGAGATAATTAAATTTGCGGCCGGGCGACCTTGGGAGACTTAAAACATAAAAACATGATGGATGGAAGACACACACACACACACACACACACACACACACACACACACACACACACACACACACACACACACACACACACACACACACACACACACACACACACACACACACACACACACACACACACACACACACACACACACACACACACACACACACACACACACACACACACACACACACACACACAGACACAGACAGACACACACACACACACACACACACACACACACACACACACACACACACACACACACACACACACAGACACAGAGACACAGACACACACACACACACACACACACACACACACACACACACACACACACACACACACACACACACACACAGACATAGACACACAGACACACACACACACACACACACACACACACACACACACACACACACACACACACACACACACAGACATAGACAGACAGACACACACAGACAGACACAGACACACACACACACACACACACACAGACAGACACACTCACAGACACACACAGACACAGACACACACAGACACACACACACACACACACACACACACACACAGACAGACACACTCACTCTCACACACAGACAGACACACACACACACACACACACACACACACAGACACAGACACACTCACTCTCACACACAGACACACACACACACACACACACACACAGAGACACAGACACAGACACACAGACACACACACACACACACAGACACACTCACTCTCACACACAGACAGACAGACACAGACACACACACACACACACACACACACACACACACACACACACAGACACACACACACACACAGACAGACAGACACACACAGACAGACACAGACACACACACACACACACACACACACACACACACACACACACACACACACACACACACACACACACACACACACACACACACACACACACACACACAGACACACAGACACACACACACACACACACACACACACACACACAGACAGACAGACAGACACACACAGACACAGACACAGACACAGACACACACACACACACACACACACACACACACACACACACACACAGACACACAGACACACAGACACACACACACACACACACACACACACACACACACACACACACACACACACACACACACACACACACACACACACAGACACACACACACACACACACACACACACACACACACACAGACACACAGACACACACACACACACACACACACACACACACACACACAGACAGACAGACAGACACACACAGACACAGACACAGACACAGACACACACACACACACACACACACACACACACACACACACACACACACAGACACACAGACACACACACACACACACACACACACACACACACACACACACACACACACACACACACACACACACACACACACACACACACACACACACAGACAGACAGACAGACACACACACAGACACAGACACACACACACACACACACACACACACACACACACACACACACACACACACACACACACACACACACACACACACACACACACACACACACACACACACACACACACACACACACACACAGACAGACAGACAGACACACACACAGACACAGACACAGACACACACACACACACACACCTTTGACTGGACTTCTCTCTCGGACTAGTGGTCGCCCAACAAACCGCGACAAATTACATATTAACTTTCCTTTACGCTACGCTCTTGTCTCCGTAATCTCATTTTTTTTTTCACACACACACACACACACACACACACACACACACACACACACACACACACACACACACGTGACGAGCGACCTCCCCTCGAAGCGTTTTATGAATGCAATCGTACGCATCAATCACGCCGGAGTTAATCCTCTCCGGTTCCCTCGCAGTTTGGAGTCAAATGGCCTAAAAAAGAGACTAATGAAAGAGCAGATAGAGGGATTAATCTCCTCTGTCACTGCTCAGTCAGTGTTCAGCCCTATGTTCCCACAGCCCTATGTTCCCACAGCCCTATGTTCCCACAGCCCTATGGTCCCACAGCTCTATGTTCCCACAGCCCAATGGTCCCACAGCTCTATGTTCCCAGCCCCTATGTTCCCACAGCCCCTATGGTCCCACAGCTCTATGTTCCCACAGCCCTATGTTCCCACAGCCCTATGTTCCCACAGCTCTATGTTCCCACAGCCCTATGTTCCCACAGCCCTATGTTCCCACAGTCCTATGTTCCCACAGCCCTATGTTCCCACAGCCCTATGTTCCCACAGCCCTATGTTCCCACAGTCCTATGGTCCCACAGCCCTATGTTCCCACAGTCCTATGTTCCCACAGTCCTATGTTCCCACAGCCCTATGTTCCCACAGCCCTATGTTCCCACAGCCCTATGGTCCCACAGCTCTATGTTCCCACAGCCCAATGGTCCCACAGCTCTATGTTCCCACAGCCCTATGTTCCCACAGCCCTATGGTCCCACAGCTCTATGTTCCCACAGCCCTATGTTCCCACAGCCCTATGTTCCCACAGCTCTATGTTCCCACAGCCCTATGTTCCCACAGCCCTATGTTCCCACAGTCCTATGGTCCCACAGCCCTATGTTCCCACAGTCCTATGGTCCCACAGCCCTATGTTCCCACGGCCCTATGGTCCCACGGCCCTATGTTCCCACAGTCCTATGTTCCCACAGCCCTATGTTCCCACAGCCCTATGTTCCCACAGCTCTATGTTCCCACAGCCCTATGTTCCCACAGCTCTATGTTCCCACAGCTCTATGTTCCCACAGCCCTATGTTCCCACAGCCCTATGTTCCCACAGCTCTATGGTCCCACAGCTCCATGTTCCCACAGCCCTATGTTCCCACAGCTCTATGGTCCCACAGCTCCATGTTCCCACAGCTCTATGGTCCCACAGCTCCATGTTCCCACAGCCCTATGTTCCCACAGCTCTATGTTCCCACAGCCCTATGTTCCCACAGCTCTATGGTCCCACAGCTCCATGTTCCCACAGCTCTATGTTCCCACAGCTCTATGTTCCCACAGCTCTATGTTCCCACAGCCCTATGTTCCCACAGCTCTATGGTCCCACAGCTCCATGTTCCCACATGTTTAAGATATTTCTTATAATCATTATGTTAGGGTTAGGGTTACATTCCTTCTGTAGTACATTGCTACTGGATAATAAGTTGGGTTTAATTGGATACCAAATTGAGAGAAAAGGGGAATAAAATCTCATAAAAATTTATGAAAAACGGAAATGTGGGAACATAGGGCCTAATTTTCTGTGAAAAAAAAAATCTTAGAAATGTGGGAACATAGAAGTTCTGTCAGTTTAACCCTTTGAACTCAGCGCATATACGCCGGTATTATTTGCTTATTATGATGTCATTTCCTGGAGTAACTTCAAACGCTTCACATCTCTAAAATCAGGCACAACCTGAGCCAAACGCTTATTTATGTAAGTCAATATCCCATAATCATTAATAAAAGTATTGAAATAGCAGGGAACACCTGTTTCCTGGGTGAAAGTCTTGTGTTTCCTCCTTAACTTCTTCCAGGACATGAACACCTGTTTCCTGGGTGAAAGTCTTGTGTTTTCTCCTGAACTTCTTCCAGGACATGAACACCTGTTTCCTGGTTGAAAGTCTTGTGTTTTCTCCTTAACTTCTTCCAGGACATGAACACCTGTTTCCTGGGTGAAAGTCTTGTGTTTTCTCCTTAACTTCTTCAGGACATGAACACCTGTTTCCTGGTTGAAAGTCTTGTTTTCTCCTGAACTTCTTCCAGGACATGAACACCTGTTTCCTGGGTGAAAGTCTTGTGTTTTCTCCTTAACTTCTTCCAGGACATGAACAGCTGTTTCCTGGGTG
>NC_041331.1:42955082-43025082 GCF_004354835.1 Perca flavescens
CTGTGTGTCTGTGTGTGTGTGTGTGTGTGTGTGTGTGTGTGTGTGTGTGTGTGTGCACGCTGCTTGTGTGTGTGCGTGTGTGTGTCTGTGTGTGTGTGCACGCTGCATGTGTGTGTGTGTGTGTAAACATAGGGTAAAAATGGGGACATCCGGCCTCACCGGAACAATCCCGTGAATCATACGTTGATATAGACCAGAACAGAACCAAGAGAGAAAAGGTATAAACACACGTTTGTTCCGCGTGATGTGATCAGATATTTACACTTATAGTCGAGTAAGGTTAAGTGAATTTATTTCATAAATAATTTATAAATCACACATTTTCCTCAAATGGCTTTACAATCTGTACAGCATATGTCACCCTCTACCATTAGACATGTGTTTTACATTATATTTAATGTCCCTTTGATACTGCAACTGCAGCACAAATGCATGTTCTGGCAGGCCAAGTAGTCAAGACGCTGCTGACTGCTATTGGCCAACAACACGGTGGTGATCAGCTGATCTGCATCAGCTGATCACTCCCGTCACTGCTAAATGGCTACACACAACAGGGCACCCTACTTAAAGCTGATTCAGTTTGCTCCTTCTGCTTGCTGCTTTAGACCCTTTAGACAAACTGAGACATTTCCCTTCGTTTACACGCAAACAGAGAATTCTCCTCTGAATCCGAGTCTTTCTAAAAACTCCGGCCAGAGTGGAGATTTTTGAAATCTTCGTTTGCACATAAACTGAGACAAACTGAGGTTTAGGCAGCCGAGAGAGAGAGAGAGAGAGAGAGAGAGAGAGAGAGAGAGAGAGTCCCCGCCACCTACAGGTCTGGCGTGCTCTTGGCTGCATTGATGGCTTATATACACGGGTACATGTAAACAAACACTTTTCTGAAAACTGACAGCTGTGCATTGTGATGTTATTTTTGAAAACGGAGAGGTTGAAATGTCCATTTATGAAAATAGCCGGCCACGTGTAAACGTAGCATTGGTTTGCTCCAAATGCTTGCTGCTCGCATTTTTGCTACCCACCTCCTCAGCTCCACCTTGCTGTGTCATGCTTCTATATCATCGTTGCTGCTCTGTTCATATGGAGGGGCGAATAGTTAAGCTCTCCCAGTCTTAAACTGGGTGAGAGTCCCCTAATGCTGCTGCTTAACAGAAGCCATACCGCCAAATTGAATTCATAATTTATTCAATAAAATTTCTTAAAACATTTTTATTGTCTGCGTTGTTCTTGACTTGAATGGACCTGACAGAAATGATACAATTCAACAAAATGAAAGGGTGAAAAAGAATGTAGAAGGATGAGAGAAAGAGACTGATTATATATCAGAGAGAGAGAGATCATCCCAGGGATAGTGGCATGTTCCAAAGACACAGGAAGGGGATGGACATCTATTGGGGCACCGGAGCAATCCCAGAAGTGGATATAAACTAGCTTTTTTATTTATTTTTTATTTTGATAAACAATATGAATACAGTTTGATTATAATTGTTATTTTCTTGGTAACTGTTGTGTAATCACAATTAGGGATGTGTATCGTTAGGATTTCATTGTCAGCGGCTGGAAGCCTGACCAGGACTATTAGAGTCCAAGACCAGGACTATTAGAGTCCAAGTCAAGACCGAGTCCAAGACAAGTACTATTAGAGTCCAAGTCAAGACCCAGTCCAAGACAAGGACTATTAGAGTCCAAGTCAAGACCCAGTCCAAGACAAGTACTATTAGAGTCCAAGACAAGACCGAGTCCAAGACAAGGACTATTAGAGTCCAAGACAAGGACTATTAGAGTCCAAGTCAAGACCGAGTCCAAGACAAGGACTATTAGAGTCCAAGACCAGGACTATTAGAGTCCAAGACCAGGACTATTAGAGTCCAAGTCAAGACCCAGTCCAAGACAAGGACTATTAGAGTCCAAGTCAAGACCGAGTCCAAGACAAGTACTATTAGAGTCCAAGACAAGACCGAGTCCAAGACAAGTACTATTAGAGTCCAAGTCAAGACCCAGTCCAAGACAAGGACTATTAGAGTCCAAGACAAGGACTATTAGAGTCCAAGACAAGGACTATTAGAGTCCAAGTCAAGACCGAGTCCAAGACAAGGACTATTAGAGTCCAAGACCAGGACTATTAGAGTCCAAGACCAGGACTATTAGAGTCCAAGTCAAGACCCAGTCCAAGACAAGGACTATTAGAGTCCAAGTCAAGACCGAGTCCAAGACAAGTACTATTAGAGTCCAAGACAAGACCGAGTCCAAGACAAGTACTATTAGAGTCCAAGTCAAGACCCAGTCCAAGACAAGGACTATTAGAGTCCAAGACAAGGACTATTAGAGTCCAAGTCAAGACCGAGTCCAAGACAAGGACTATTAGAGTCCAAGACCAGGACTATTAGAGTCCAAGACCAGGACTATTAGAGTCCAAGTCAAGACCCAGTCCAAGACAAGGACTATTAGAGTCCAAGTCAAGACCGAGTCCAAGACAAGTACTATTAGAGTCCAAGACAAGACCGAGTCCAAGACAAGGACTATTAGAGTCCAAGACAAGGACTATTAGAGTCCAAGTCAAGACCGAGTCCAAGACCAGGACTATTAGAGTCCAAGACCAGGACTATTAGAGTCCAAGACCAGGACTATTAGAGTCCAAGTCAAGACCCAGTCCAAGACAAGGACTATTAGAGTCCAAGTCAAGACCGAGTCCAAGACAAGTACTATTAGAGTCCAAGACAAGACCGAGTCCAAGACAAGGACTATTAGAGTCCAAGACAAGGACTATTAGAGTCCAAGTCAAGACCGAGTCCAAGACAAGGACTATTAGAGTCCAAGACCAGGACTATTAGAGTCCAAGACCAGGACTATTAGAGTCCAAGTCAAGACCGAGTCCAAGACCAGGACTATTAGAGTCCAAGTCGAGACTGAGTCCAAATGATAGACCGTCAAGATTGTAGAAAGAAAGGCTCAAATCAGGCCATATTATTTACTTAAAACGTGTCCTGAAGAATCCAGAGTCCAACGAGCTCTCTGACATCGTGTCTGTCTAAATTAAACTGACTGATACCTGATGATTGAGGTATATGATGCAGCCAGGTGTATACCAGGCGACCAATCAAAACGCCTGTTCTAGATGGGTTTTGAATTACACTAAAATCTGTTTTCTGACGCGCTTCATCAATGGTTTTGTTTTGAACAGGAAGTTACTTTAGAGCACATGCATATAGTGCTGGACTCGGTTGAGACCAACTAGAATATTTGGCGAGTCCAATGATGGAGTCCAAGACAAGTCTGAGACCAAATACCAACGAGTCCAAGACAACACCCTGTCAATACCCATCCTTAATTTCAATTTAGGGGTCATATTATTGGCACTGTGCCTTTAAATTCTTCATTTATGTCCTGAATTCATCTCTGTGGGACTTCAAAATGTGCCAAAAAAAAACAGGAGGATGACAACATGTTTTCCCGATGTGGAGAAACTCCAGAGACCAGAATAGACTGGGGTTTTGTTGTTCTCTCTCTCTCTCTCTCTGCCCACATCTCTTCTCTGGAGGCTGCTGCAAGGCATTCTGGGAAGCAGAGTCTCTAATGTAGGGACAGCAGCGTCCTGTCATTCCTTCCTTTGTTTTCATGACTTTTTTCCTAAAATATTTTGACTTTTTTCATGCCGTTATTCCTGAAATATCACAATTTTTTTTCGTGAAATATTACGACTTTTCTCCACAACATGTTTCTTGAAATATTCAACTTTTTTTTGTCACTCCTTCCTCTCCTCCCCTCCTTCTGGTTGTGGCGACACGGCGGCGGCGTCCCGAACCAGAGCGAGAGGAAGCGAAGAGCTGCGTGGCCTCAGAGAGGGAGAGATGGAGGGAAGAGCCTGGGAGGGAGGAAAAAAGGAAAAGATGACAAGAGGAGTGGATCAATCGATCAATCTTTCTTTTTCTTTGTCCTGCTCCCTTTCTTCCCTTTTCAGTTTGATCCCACATTATATTTTTCTCAAATATGAAACATATTTATTATCTACTGTGTGAAGTTCACAGCTCTCCGTGAACCAGCTTTGAGTTCTGCGACTTTGTAATTTTCACCAAAAACATCGGAACAGCCAAGGAGAATCTTTTGATTCTGGAAAAAGAAATGTTTGGTTTTAAAAATGAATGAATGGAATCTGTAACTTCATTCAACTAAGACATGCAATGTTTGCTTTCAGTCAGTTACGCTCTCTGTTTAGTTTTCCTTCATCTTCAGTTTCTATGCACGTTACTGCCACCATCAGGCGCCAGCTCTGGAAGAAGTATTCAGATTACTGCAGTAAATGCACTAATACCACACTGTAATAATACTCTGTTACAACTAAAAGTCCTGCAGTGAAAATGTTACTTTTGTTTTTTAAGATTACTTTTGGGGTCTTTTTCCTTTATTTGATAGTGACAGCGTACAGACAGGAAAGGGGGAGAGAGATTGGTGTAAAGCCCGCCTCGATGGTTGTGATTGGTGTAAAGCCCGCCTCAATGGTTGTGATTGGTGTAAAGCCCGCCTCGATGGTTGTGATTGGTGTAAAGCCCTCCTCAATGGTTGTGATTGGTTTAAAGCCCGCCTCGATGGTTGTGATTGGTGTAGAGCCCGCCTCAATGGTTGTGATTGGTGTAAAGCCCTCCTCAATGGTTGTGATTGGTGTAAAGCCCGCCTCAACGATTGTGATTGGTGTAAAGCCCGCCTCAATGGTTGTGATTGATGTAAAGCCCGCCTCAGCGGTTGTGATTGGTGTAAAGCCCGCCTCAATGGTTGTGATTGGTGTAAAGCCCGCCTCAGCGGTTGTGATTGGTGTAAAGCCCGCCTCAATGGTTGTGATTGGTGTAAAGCCCGCCTCAACGGTTGTGATTGGTGTAAAGCCCGCCTCAACGGTTGTGATTGGTGTAAAGCCCGCCTCAACGGTTGTGATTGGTGTAAAGCCCGCCTCAGAGGTTGTGATTGGTGTAAAGCCCGCCTCAATGGTTGTGATTGGTGTAAAGCCCGCTTCAGCGGTTGTGATTGGTGTAAAGCCCTCCTCAACGGTTGTGATTGGTGTAGAGCCCTCCTCAACGGTTGTGATTGGTGTAGAGCCCTCCTCAACGGTTGTGATTGGTGTAAAGCCCGCCTCAACGGTTGTGATTGGTGTAAAGCCCGCCTCAACGGTTGTGATTGGTGTAAAGCCCGCCTCAGCGGTTGTGATTGGTGCCTCGATTTGGAAAAATTGGAAATGGGCTTGAAAAAAGTACAATATTTCTCTCTGAAATGTAGCGGAGTAGAAGTAGAAAGTGTCATGAAAAGAAAAGCCTCAAGTAAAGTACAAGTACCTCAACATTTGGACTGAAGTACAAGTACTGGAGTGAATGTACTTAGTTACAGTCTACCGTCCGGCGTTCAGCGGAGCAGCATGGACTTCTGTCTCACCTCAGATGCTTCGTAGCTTTTCATCAGTTTGGAGAAGACGCCCTCTATTCCTTCCTGCTGCGCCACCTTCAGCGCCGCCTTGAACATCTCGGGGGTGTCCGGTCTGGGCGGGATGACCTGCATCGCCACTGCAGCCGCACCCTTCTCATCCGGCTTCTTGTCCTTTGTCAACATCGTCCTGCACCGACACAGAGACACATGATGAGTTAAAGGTCCCATGACATGCTGCTTTTTGTTGCTTTTATATAGGCCTTAGTGGTCCCCTAATACTGTATCTGAAGTCTCTTTTATATAGACCTTAGTGGTCCCCTAATACTGTATCTGAAGTCTCTTTTATATAGACCTTAGTGGTCCCCTAATACTGTATCTGAAGTCTCTTTTATATAGACCTTAGTGGTCCCCTAATACTGTATCTGAAGTCTCTTTTATATAGACCTTAGTGGTCCCCTAATACTGTATCTGAAGTCTCTTTTATATAGACCTTAGTGGTCCCCTAATACTGTATCTGAAGTCTCTTTTATATAGACCTTAGTGGTCCTCTAATACTGTATCTGAAGTCTCTTTTATATAGACCTTAGTGGTCCCCTAATACTGTATCTGAAGTCTCTTTTATATAGACCTTAGTGGTCCCCTAATACTGTATCTGAAGTCTCTTTTATATAGGCCAGATGTATCAACTTTGAGAACAAGTGCTCCATAAAAAGCAAGCAAAACTCAGAAAAATAAAAGCTGATTCCCTCTGTCTCTCTCTGTTCATACAGCGTTGGGTGTTTCAGAGACAGGACTGTGTCTTACTTGGCCTTCTTGCGGAGGAGTTTCTGGGACTCTGGGTAGTGCACCAAGATCTCTGCCAGGTCCTTCTTATCCAGAATGAAGAGGTTGGCGAATCCGTGCGCCTTCACGTTGGCTGTACGTCGGTTCCCTCCGCCTCCCGCCAGCAAACTGACCAACCACAGACAAGAGAGAGCTGTCAGACTTCTCACAAATTTCAGAGTTAAGAACACAAGAAGAACAGTCTTTAAACGGGCAAGTCCAAGGAGGCTTCCATGTCGTTCCGTAATCGCTGAGAGGGACATAAAGCACTAGCCGACCTGTCTAGCTAATCTACCCGCCTTCAAGGAAGTTAACACTTGTCAATGGAGAGTGGCCAGACTCTCTGTACCAATGAAATGGACCAGAGTCTGGTAAGACCAGGCTAATGTACCAGAGTCTGGTAGGACCAGGATAATGGACCAGAGTCTGGTAGGACCAGGCTAGTGTACCAGAGTCTGGTAGGACCAGGCTAATGGACCAGAGTCTGGTAGGACCAGGCTAGTGTACCAGAGTCTGGTAGGACCAGGCTAATGTACCAGAGTCTGGTAGGACCAGGATAGTGTACCAGAATCTGGTAGGACCAGGCTAGTGTACCAGAGTCTGGTAGGACCAGGCTAATGTACCAGAGTCTGGAAGGACCAGGCTAGGTTTTCCCTAACATTATAAGGTTTAGGTGCAGCACCCAAGCCATTTTAGGAACCAACATAATCTAATGAATGTAAAATCAATTTCAGCATCAAAACTGACTAAATGACCTTCCTCAGAACTTATGATTGTAGTCGGTCCCCAGTAGATGTATAATCTGCTTTAGCTTTTCCAACGTTTTAAAAACAGATATGGTGATAATAATGGTATAAAAGGATGAAATTGCTTATGTTTGTTATTGAAAAATGTCGGTATCTGACGCTGAGAGACACTGACCTTGCGTCCGTGTTTTACAAGGTGGGAGCGAGAACGGGTTTGCCAGACAGACACTGTGACTGAAGTCACTGTGCATTCTGCATTTTGTTAAATTGGTCTTCAAATGCATAAATAACGCTGCTCCCCTTCCCCTTTGCAGAACAATAATAAAACAGCAAAGTGGTACCAGAACCATCACCCGAGCAGCGTTAAAAGGCAATTGCAGCATCCTTTTCCGTAGGACATAATTTACCCAAACTGCATTTTCGGTAAAAGGGGCAAAATTATGGAACTTCCTGCCAGACCACTTGAAATGTATCCCAACATTAGCCACTTTTAAAAAAAATACCAAATTGTTGCTAATTCGGGAACAATCGTGCTCTCATATTTAGTTTTTACACTGTGCTCTCATTGTATACTTTTCTTCCAATTTCATTTCATTTATTTTTATTTCATCTCTATTGTATTTTTAATAATAATGTAAATCTGTATTTTTATTTGTGACCAAAAGCCCTACTAGGGACAAGTGTCGAGAATTAGCTTTGGCTAAAAACACTACGATACATACATCAGATGACTGTTGAAGTTTATCTATGTTTTTTTGTATCTGTCCCTATCTAAATAAACCTTTGGTATAGATTCCTCCAGTGAACTCTGAGACGCCAGACCGCCCCACATACAGTTTTTAAACGAGTTAATGGAAGGACAGGAAGCAGCGCTGACCTGATCTCTCCGAACACCGAGCCGGCTCTGATGGTGACGAAGACTGTCTGCAGGTCGGGACCACCAACCACCTGGACCTCCCCCTGCTTAATGATGTACATCTCCCTGCCGATCTCCCCCTGCAACACACACACACACACACACACACACACACACGCACACACACACACACACACACACACACACACACACACACACACACACACACACACACACACACACACACACGCACACACACACACACACACACACACACACACACACACACACACACACACACATTAAGTTTACAGGGACATAGGCAGTTAACTACATATACAAAATCATGAGCCATTGGCATACAGAAGGACTAATATGTAAACAAAATAATTTATAAATACATTTAAAAAATAAATAAATGGCGAAATTATTATTTTGGCATCCTCCATTCTCCATACAGGGCAGGTAAACACACACACACACACACACACACACACACACACACACACACACACACACACACATTCAGACAGGTGTGTGTTCACCTTTTTACAGACAAAGTCTCCGGGCAGGTAGACCACAGATTTGAGCCTTGTCAGCATGTCGAACACCATCTGTCTGTCACAGCCCTGAGACACCGACAGAGACACGTTCACCTCTTTTAAAGGCAGAATAACATTTTCAATTCACGAAAAAGCCCACGCAGGCACATGAAAGAAAACCAAATGTCAGTTTAGTTTATCTCTGTTTCGCGTTAGACAGAAATAGAATTAGCTTTGAGTGTATTTCAGGGTGTCACGAAGTAACAAACAATCTAAATTAATTATATTTCTCTGTCTTCTGAAACAGCTTTTTCCCCAATGGGCCATACGTTCACTGAACAAACAATAGCCCTGTACAATAATGGCCGTTTCCCACACCTCTGGACATGATCCCATCTGTGAACTGCCTTTCTTATGCTGAAACCTGCTGCTTATATGTGTGCGGGAGTGTGTATGTTGTCTGGGAGGGATGGGAGGGTGTCAGTTAATTGTCTGTATCCCATTATACATGTGCTGTATATGTGGGTGGGTGAGTGTGTGTGGGAAAGAGAAAAGACATACAACAAAAATGTATGTAGGGGATGGTGATGTCTTTTTACATATTTTATTAATCATTTATTTCTTTTTCAAAGCACTGATCTGGAGTGGCACCTTGAATTTCGTTGCGTTAATACACTATTCATGCAATGACAAATAAAGTTTGATTTGATTTGATTCCTGACCTGAAACAAAGCGACTTTACTGATGATGCTGTAGTTGACGTCCACGGCCATGTCCAGCCTCATCTTGGTAGGAAGTTGCACCAGCAGCTCCTGCTCATCTGCAGATAAAAAAAAAACATGCAAATCAACTGAACACGAGATGTCCAGGGACAACGTTTCTGATCAAATATGGTGACGTTTTTAATATTGAAACCAGGGTTCAAAATTAGCACCAATAACCAACCAAAATGCTGGTGAAATATGCAAGTGGTTTTTTAGATTTGCTTCACTCGCCAGCCAAAAAAACAATGGACTCTATCAGCTATTGAGTGGAATCCATTTATCATTCGTTCATTTGTTTTTCAAAATAAAACCAAAAATCAGAAAACTTTAAAATGACTAGTTAACATTAGTAATTAAACCTAAACAGCTAATGGAAGTCCAAACTGCCTGTGAGCTTCTCCTGTACTATACGGTAATTCCTCTACTGTGTGACAGTAAGTCTCGTGGTTATGACCCAATCGTTAGCCTATTGTTATAAAAGCGTCTGCTACGGAGCCATAACGTGAGCTACAAGGTAATGGAGCCTTTTATACATTGTCGTGTTTCTTTAGAAATAAACAACGGACAAATAGAGTCTTTAAACGCTTCAGATGTAAAGTTATTCTCTGTCAAAGTGACGTCAGAATGAATGGGAGTCAATGGGATGATAACGGGAGGTGATGGCTTGGTAGACTCAGAATCTCCCCATAGCTGTGTGGAAGCTGGCTTACCCCCTTGCTGACAGTGTGTGGAATGGGCCGATGTAAAGTCCAGGATGGAGGTACGAGTCTGTTGCTTACCCAGCATGCCCTGGCTCTTCCAGGTGTAGTCGTACCAAGTCTTGATGCGGTTCTGGACGTCCCGGGGGATGTGGTAGTTGTTCATGTACTTGATGGTGCTGTCCATGCAGGCACGGTAATAGTTCTCACCGGCGGTCGCAGCACCGACCACGTCTCTCATCTGAGACAAGAGATAGATAGATAGATGGGTGGATAGATGGATGGATGAATAGATAGATACACAGATAGATAGATATATAGATAGATAGATGGATACATAGATGGATGGATGGATGGATGGATGGATAGATAGATAGATAGATAGATGGATACATAGATGGATGGATGGATGGATGGATGGATAGATAGATAGATGGATACATAGATGGATGGATGGAGGGATAGATAGATAGATAGATAGATAGATAGATAGATAGATAGATAGATGGATAGATAGATAGATGGATAAATAGATAGATGGATGGATGGATAGATAGATAGGTAGGTAGATAGAATTAGAGGGACTCATTTTAGCTGTTTCATAATTTATTCACTTTCTTTGTTTTCGTTTGACTGCAAAGCACTTTATAAAGTTCAAAGTTATTATATACAGTATATACAGCATAGTTGTTACAAATAGTGCCAAGAAATTCTAAGTGTGTCTCTGAAAGCAGAAGGCCAGGAAGAGGAAGTTATGCAATGTAATGGTTAAAACCCTCTGAGGTCTAAGTGCATTTCTCGATTTTTACATATCGTCTTAAATGCACCTATACAGGGTACATGCATATAACCTTAAACCATGTGTTTCAAATCAAAATGTGCTGAACAAACACAGCTTTCTGAAAGTGAGGCCTAAATTTGTCCGAGAACAATATGTACGGAGATGAATTTGGCCCTAAAGCTGAAAAGTTGAAGTCCGCTTTTTGAAATTCAAACCTCTTGTAAAAATAAAAATAAAAACTTTACTCATGTGGACGAGTTGTTTTGGTGCTTGAAATGAGTTTAACAAAGTCTTAGGTTCACAAAGGTTGTGTAATATACATGCATGCTGCAAATGTGAAATTCCAGCAGGGGGAGACTCCTTAAACCTGCATTATATCTGAATTCCAGCAGGGGGAGACTCCTTAAACCTGCATTATATCTGAATTCCAGCAGGGGGAGACTCCTTAAACCTGCATTATATCTGAATTCCAGCAGGGGAGACTCCTTAAACCTGCATTATATCTGAATTCAGCGGGGAGACTCCTTAAACCTGCATTATATCTGAATTCCAGCAGGGGGAGACTCCTTAAACCTGCATTATATCTGAATTCCAGCAGGGGGAGACTCCTTAAACCTGTATTCTACCTGAATTCCTGCAGGGGGAGACTCCTTAAACCTGTATTCTACCTGAATTCCTGCAGGGGGAGACTCCTTAAACCTGCATTCTACCTGAATTCCTGCAGGGGGCGACTCATGCGGTTGCAAAAGGAGTTCGGTGTCTGTAGAAGTCTATGAGAAAGTGACCCACTTCTCACTTGATTTATTACCTTAGTAAACATCTTCATAGTGAGTTTATGGTCTCAATCGCTAGTTTTAAGTCTTCTGCAACACAGAATGATGTTCATTTTTTGAATTACGGTCTCGTTGATTTTCGGCGATAAAGCAGGTTTTTTTTTTAGGGTGTGGCTATGATGTGATTGCCAGTGAAAGTGTGTAACGTAACGTAGCTCCTCCCTCACTCCTCCCTCTCGTCTAAAATCGTCACATCTGCAAACAGGATGGCTGCGCTCGTTAACAGCAAACTCGATGATTCATACCAGATCTCCACCAACCAATGGGTGACATCACACTTGCTCTGTCCATTAATATTATACAGTCAATGGTAGTATATGAATCAAATAGTAAATAAACAAATGTATGGTTAACTGACCTGACCAATCATGATAGAGAACGCAAAGACGCCAACGAAGTAGTTGATGAGCTGGAAGCAGATCTCAAAGACGGTGGTGGGGTCTGGCAGTCCTCCGATGGTGATCAGTGTCTTCACCGCAAAATAGTAACAGCGGATATAACTGTAGAAAACACAGAAACTAAATGGTAGGGATGTCCTTATCAGCTTTTTTCACTCTTGATCCGATCCAAATTTGTAAAATATTGAATGGTTTTTAAGCGTTTGAGTTTTGAGCCAAAAGTGGTCTCGGTGCACCAAGTGGTTTTATCTCCAGTAGAAGAACTAATCTCTATTTAAACTAACACACCCAGACCTCATTAAAAAACCCGCCAGAGCAGGGGGAATGAGAGGGGGAAACACCAGAGCAGGGGGAATGAGAGGGGGAAACACAAGAGCAGGGGGGAATGAGAGAGGGAAACACCAGAGCAGGGGGAATGAGCATGGCAGAGGATATTCCTTTTTATACCAAAACGTAGCAATGTAAAAGTAGGCTGACTGCTCTTTTTAAAAACAAGATGAAAGTTGAACATTTTTGTTCCTGATGACAGTTGTTCAATACAGGAAACGCTTCTAAAAGAAACCCAAATCAATATCGATGTATTTGAGTGTGGTGTGGAGCAGAAGCATCATAAGCTTGTTCCGGAGAGTGGACAGTGGTTTCTTACGCGTTGCCCTTTCCATTGTAGACCCACTTGGTGGATCCCAGTCCTTCGTAGTCTGAGCCCCAGTAGAAGAGACAGGCGTTGATGTGCAGAGAGTACAGCAGGTAGGAGGATGTTCGGATCACCCTGACACACAAGAAAAACAACATAGGTGGAAGATTACATGAAAGAAATGCACACTAACGTAAAATATATACATGTGGAGTTCCTCAGGGATCAATTTTGGGGCCTCTTTTGCTTTTAATATTTAAAAAATAAAGATTATAGTTGGGTGCCTGGTTAGCTCACCTGGTAGAGCGCACGCCCATATGGGGAGGTTTGCTCCTTGACGCATGTCATGCATGTCCCCTTTCAAGTCTAAGCTGTCCTATCCAAATAAAGGCCTAAAATGCCCTAAAAAATAATCTTAAAGATATATGTATAAAGATTAGAGTTGTTTCTCATGTAATTTTGCCCCCAAAAACTACTCTGTAGTTTATTTATGTTGTTTTTCAGCTAACACTGACTGTCAAAGTACATAATAAAAAAAACACATATTTTTCATTCATTCTCTGTAACCTGAGCCAGTCTTTTTAATGCACTGGTATCGGATCGGTACTCGGTATCGGCTAATACGCAGGTTCACGTTTTGGAATTGGTATCGGGATGGAAAAAATGGTATCGGAACAACTTTAATTATCAATGAGGTGCAAAGAACAAGTGTACACAATACCGGAAATGCTTCTTCTAATTTTAGTGATCATCTGTTGTTATGTACAGTAGCTATGCAGATGACACACAGTTTTATGTTGCTGTGGTTGACACAAAACTTTCTGAACTTTCACCACGATTAAACAAAGATGTAGATTATTCGGAGGCTTTCCTAAATTACTTTCACTTGAACGTATTAGGAGGTAGAACTAAAGAAAATCTTTCAAAGTGACCTTTGTCGATCAAAAAAATCAGACAGTTTCAGCAACTGCACAGCCTATTTCTCGCTTAAAATGTTTTCAGAAACACGTTTCAGTGAACTATTTTCGTAAAATATGAGATCGTATTCCCAACGAGCCACTATTGTGGTCGGCTTTGAAATTCGGGAGAAGCCAGACCCATGTGACGCGTTCGTCATTTCTGGTCGCTTCGGTGTGTTCGGAGGCACTTTTTGGACCAACGGGAGCCGAATGATCAGTCCGACTGCCTTTTCTGCCGACGGTCAGCTGTTGTTGTGTCAGAGCCTTAATACGTCTGCTGTGTTATCAAAGTTAAACTCTGCTCACCTGTAGATGTACGCTTTCTTCATCACAGCTTCCATTCTGTCGTTGAACTCAAAGAAAGCCATGTACTGAGAGGGTAAAGACAAGAAGAGTGGATGGTTTATCTTCAACACTCAGCATGAACTTTGATGTGAAAAATAAGAAAATAGATCCTGACTTTCAGCAGACGAGGAAATCTCAGCAGAGAGTTCACTCCGGTGAAAAAGTAAAATATCTCCATGGGAAACAGACTGATGATGTCCATCTGCAGACAAAAATACAGTCTGATAAGTGACCTCATGTTTAAACAATAAAATGTTATCAAAGTGTAACACAGCTTGAGATCATAAGGGTTACATCTCTTTCTCGTTTCAGCCTAGATCCTATTTCCCCATGCATTGGTATCTAACCCCTATTTTCCTGAGGTGCCGCGACCCCCGCGAGCAATCGCAGCCATTCAAGTCAATGCTTGATATTCCTCCAGAAGCGCCACGCCATGTCCCTGAAACGTAAAACGTGCGGTATACTCGCTGCAGCTGACCTGTCGAGCGCCAGTGTGACATCATGGGAGCGCCGTAACTGTTTATAGTCGCATGTGGTGGTCGCGACACTAGTTGCAGTCTTATCCTGAACAGAGGTGGCGCTAATGAGGAACCTTGCTCTTTCTACGGACTAGAGGAAGAAGAAGAAAAACGTAAACAATGGCAGAACTGGCAGCAGCATTGACAACAATGCTTCGATCTGATTGGATGAGCTAGTTGGTGTGATCAAGCCTTTCATTCACCATAAAAGAACTCATCTTAACCCAGTAAGTTTACAGGAGAGACTTGGAGTCACTCTGAGAGTCCTGGCATCACATTGGTCTCAAGCTCGTCCATGCTTGTGAAAATCCAGCGAGAGTATCCAGTCACTTCACCAAAAGTCCTGTGTTATTTGACCCATCCACCACCCCAACCAACCTCGGATTTTTGGGCTTTCATACTACTTGCTACTGTAATCGCTCCTAATGCTACGTCATCTTCTCATTAACTTTACATTGGCATTGTTTTCCACCACCACGTAATGCTGTGTTAACAGTTTGTGATCATTTCACGGAATTCTGTGAGACCAGGCTGTCTACTTTAGTCTAGTTAGTCTTTGTTCTTACCTTAAATCTTTCGGTGGTCATGTAGTTGTCTCTCATGTCCTTTTTATCACACTGAAATAAAAAAAAAAGTTGCAGGTTAAAGAAGCCGTTAAGCCCTTGCAGCTACTTGCAACGTGTTGGTATGCAGCTTTCTGAAAGCTGCCAGTTCACACCAATGAGATGGGACGGTGTATCATCTACATAGCAAGAACTCTTTGTTCTACCGTCCTAACTTCAGACTTCCAGGCTTTTTGTAGCTGGACATTCTTGCTACAGTTACATTTCTAGTGATGAATTGGTCGAAAACATGTTTTATTTCTCTAATTCACAGCTTTGTTCCAGGTGCTCCCTCTCTTCAGTCACTCTCTAGCTCGCCCGCTAGTTAACAGTTAGTAACTGAAAAATAATGTATTATGGATCATTTTATTATAGCTGACTCGAGCAGTTGACTTCTCTATTGGCTGTACAGGAGATATCTCTTACGTTCTAAAACCATAATTTTTTCACTTTTTCTATGCCTTTTTGTTGATTTTTTTTAGAACCCTTTTTTCTAACTTTTTGTTTGTTGAAACAGTTGACGTCTCTTACGTTCAAAACCATATTTTTGTTGCCTTTTTCTGATGTTTTTGTCATATCTTTTCCAAATGTTTTACCACCACTAAAACCAGCCTCAGGAGACTCAACCAGCTGACTTCTCTATTGGCTGTTAAATCAGGAGACGTCTCTTACGGTCTAAAACCAGCCTCTGGAGACTGGACCAACTGACTTCTCTATTGGCTGTTAAATCAGGAGACATCTCTTACGTTCTCAAACCAGCCTCTGGAGACTGGACCAGCTGACTTCTCTATTGGCTGTTAAATCAGGAGACATCTCTTACGGTCTAAAACCAGCCTCTGGAGACTCAACCAGCTGACGACACCATCAGCTGGTTTGAGTTGAGCTGAGACGGGCCGGTTCAGACCGCTCTAAAATGGTTTCGCCTCGTCGCGAATCTTTGGTATGATCTGGGCTTCTAATCCTAAAACCAAAAGACAGATTTTTTTTTATGAATTCTCGCTGATGCCACTGACCACTATGTCTCCTCCGCGGACGAACTGCAGTCGGGGCTGGAAGACGAGGATGTCGAGGATGTAGATGAAGTCGCAGGTGTAGTCCATCAGCAGCCACAGGTGGAGGTTTTCGGGGGTTTGGTAGGGGAACGCCCAGCGGACTGGGATCAACCACACGTTCCAGTTCCACGCCGCCACGACACAGAACAGCCACATCACGTAGATCAGATCTGTGGACATAGAGAAAGGGACAAGGCTGCACAATACATCAGGTTTCATATCGTCATTGTGATATCAACTGCAAACGAGAGACTTCTGTAATGTCTGAAGTAGCCGACAAGAACCTGCTAACGAGAGACTTCTGTAATGTCTGTAGTAGTCTACAAGAACCTGCTAACGAGAGACTTCTGTAATGTCTGAAGTAGTCTACAAGAACCTGCTAACGAGACTTCTGTAATGTCTGAAGTAGTCTACAAGAAACTGCTAACGAGAGACTTCTGTAATGTCTGAAGTAGCCGACAAGAACCTGCTAACAAGAAACTTCTGTAATGTCTGTAGCCGACAAGAATGTCGAGAGACTTCTGTAATGTCTGAAGTAGCCGACAAGAACCTGCTAACGAGAGACTTCTGTAATGTCTGAAGTAGCCGACAAGAACCTGCTAACGAGAGACTTCTGTAAAGTCTACAAGAACCTGCTAACAAGAGACTTCTGTAACGTCTGAAGTAGCCGACAAGAACCTGCTAACGAGAGACTTCTGTAATGTCTGAAGTAGCCGACAAGAACCTGCTAACGAGAGACTTCTGTAATGTCTGAAGTAGCCGACAAGAACCTGCTAACAAGAAACTTCTGTAATGTCTGAAGTAGCCGACAAGAACCTGCTAACGAGACTTCTGTAATGTCTGAAGTAGTCTACAAGAAACTGCTAACGAGAGACTTCTGTAATGTCTGAAGTAGCCGACAAGAACCTGCTAACAAGAAACTTCTGTAATGTCTGAAGTAGCCGACAAGAACCTGCTAACGAGAGACTTCTGTAATGTCTGAAGTAGCCGACAAGAACCTGCTAACGAGAGACTTCTGTAATGTCTGAAGTAGCCGACAAGAACCTGCTAACGAGAGACTTCTGTAATGTCTGTAGTCTACAAGAACCTGCTAACAAGAGACTTCTGTAACGTCTGAAGTAGCCGACAAGAACCTGCTAACGAGAGACTTCTGTAATGTCTGAAGTAGCCGACAAGAACCTGCTAACGAGAGACTTCTGTAATGTCTGAAGTAGCCGACAAGAACCTGCTAACAAGAAACTTCTGTAATGTCTGAAGTAGCCGACAAGAACCTGCTAACGAGAGACTTCTGTAATGTCTGAAGTAGCCGACAAGAACCTGCTAACAAGAAACTTCTGTAATGTCTGAAGTAGCCGACAAGAACCTGCTAACAAGAAACTTCTGTAATGTCTGAAGTAGCCGACAAGAACCTGCTAACGAGAGACTTCTGTAATGTCAATACAATAAAAACAGTCCTACATAACGAAGTCCGTTCACTGCTGGCTACAAGTTAGCAATCAAACACAACAAAGGCTGTCACTTGAATGGCATTTTGAGCTAACGTTAGCAATCAAACAATCATAGATAGCTACAATGTTTGCCGGATTGGGATCCCTTTGGCGTTATGCCGTAAACCGTTTAAATCTGAGCATGCGCAACTCACATCTGCACTCAACTCACATCTGGTAGTGACACCCTGATAAACTAAAACCTGGACAACCGAAGGGTTAAATGTTGTCATCTTTATTCAGTTGAACACTTCTCTGTTGCGTTCAAACGGCGTGTTGAGATGAATATGAAGGCTCACCGGTGAAAGGGTCGATGCTAGAGGGGAAGCGGTACTCCACGATGGCTCGGAGCCAGTCGGGCATCGGGGGAAGTTTGGGCAGTTTGGGCAGTCTGGGAATTACGACTGGACGTCCCAAAATTTCAAAGGGGAGCATGAGTTCCTTCTCTTCCTCCTCTTCCTTTCCTTCTTCTGCTGCAGGCACGTCGTCCTTCTTCTCTTCTGGAGGAGGAGGAGGAGGTGGAGCCTTGCTCGGGGCTGCAGAGATCAGACAGAATTTATATGATTATGTTGAATCGGATATTAAGGGTTAGGATTCAACACAGATTTTTTTATGCTTATAGAGACAGAGTGCATTTAAGTCCCGCGCCCACTGGAGGTTAAAACAACTCTGCTCTCCACTGGAGAACCCAGAACTTAAGTATTTATATATATATTTTTTTTTATTTTGCAATTTTTGCCAGGCCTGACAAGTCTGCCAATTCTTTGAGAGTTTTCGAGCATCCCAAGTCCCTAAAAAATGCGATTGCAATACATTTATTTCTGATCCTGATTCTGAAAGAAAGTCAGTACTTACAGGCTGAAGGACTTTCTTCCTCAGACTCGTCCGGGTCCACCAGTCGGTCTCTCCGCAGCTCTAATCGGCCTTTAAACAGCTGGACAAGCTCGCTCAGACGCTCCTGGACCGCCACGCTGCCGACACTGGCTGCAGACAGAGGACGCACCCTGCATGACGGCAGACAGCGGGACAGTGAACATGGAGGCCGGAGGGGACTGAGGTGGAGGACAAAAGGCTGCGTTCCTATCCACAGTGTACTGTACATAGTTTAGTTTAGTTTATTTATTCACAGTACCACTTCAAACATTACAATAATACAGTTGGGGTACAAGATCAATTGGGTAGAGTGAATGGGCCCATGATTCATAAAGGGGCTAGTGGTACAGACTATAGAATTACACAGTTACCACCTGTATCCAGATGATGTTAAATAAATGCACGCAAAAAGCACACCAGTACATACACAACATTTCATACACATACATCCCAGTAGTCCATGAAAGAATAATTTTATATTAGATATAGGTTAATAAGAAATGTTTTTTTAGTTGTCTTTTGAAGTTGGAGATAGAGGGCAACACCTTGAGGCCATCATCAATCCCGTAAACAGTAATCCACATAAACAGTTCTCCCAACTCCCTGCTCCCTGTTCAGGAAATGTCGGTTAAGGAAACTTCTCTTGACACAATTCCGACAATCGGAAAACTGTCACTAAAGCTACATTTACATCGCTGTGTTTTGATTTAAAAAGGAATATCTTCTGCTACATTTCCCCCTCTCATTCCTCCTGCTCTGGTGTTTCCCTTTCTCATTCCCCCTGCTCTGGTGTTTCCCCCTCTCATTCCCCCTGCTCTGGCGTTTACCCCTCTCCGGGGTTGTGTTGCAGTCTCAACGGCCTCTCAACACTTTTGGCAACACCGACACTGACGCCAAAGTTTCTCCTCCTGATTGGGTCTTATCGGTCAAGACGTCTCATTCTCTGAGACTAATGCTACTAACATTAACATGGCAACTACCAGTAGGGGGCGGAAGTGGAAGTGTCAAAGTGTTTGTGTGCAGTTTCTCTCACTCGCTGTCTGCAGTCTGCAGGTTTCCCTGACTGGACCAGGTCTTCAGATTATCTGCTTCCTCATCTGCAGCTCTGAGGGGACACAGGAAGAAACAACAACATCAACACAGAGCCAAAAGTGGGCTGCAACGGTTATTTTCATTGTGGATTAATGTGTGGATTATTTCCTGGATGAATCGATTAGTTGTTCAGTCAACGATAAGTTCATTGCCTGAAAACTAATCACAAACTATTTGATAATTAAGTACTGTAATTTTTCATGCAGAAATGTTCTGTTTTATATCAAAATAAACTGAACATCTTTGGATTTGTTAGCAATTATGTAAACATTTTAGCATGTTAGCATGAGGTAGCATGTAAGCAATATTTTAAGCATGTTAGCAGATGTGAGGACCAGGCAGTCAGTGTGAAGGCGCTGACACACCAACCTGATAATCGGCTGTCGGACAGTCTGGCGAGGTCACTGACTCGAGTCTGTTCGGTGTGTTCTGTGCTGTTGTCCGACGGAGGGGCTGTCGGCTTTAATTTGGGCCGATTTGACTTGTTGAATCGGAAGGCGGGCAGTCGGACTGACTCAATGGCCGATCTGATTGGTGGAGAGCTAACCTGGAAAATGATGAGCGGGATGAGCGTGACTAGGGTCTCTCAAAATCTGACGAAAATCTGTTAAACTGACCTATGTTGATCTGAAATGAAGACAGATTCAGCAACTGCACGGCCTATTTCTCGCTTAAAATGTTTTCAGAAACACGTTTCGGTGAACTATCTTAGTACAATATGAGATCGTATTCTGAACGAAGACACCATTATGGTCGACTGGAGCAGCCAGACCCCACGTGGCGCGTTCGTCCAATCAGCTGCCGGTTTTCATTCTTTAGGCGAATATACAGATTAGCGCCGCCTGCTGTTATGGAGACGTATTACGTCTCGCGCACATGCAGAACGTACACTCGAGTCGGTGTCTCTTCGGTGTGTTCTGAGGGACTTTTTGGACCGACTCGGGGAGACTGTCAGTCCGACTGCCTTTTCTGCCGACAGTCGGCCGTCAGGTTGGTGTGTCTGGGGCTTTAATGCATCCTTAGAAAAATCATCCTATCAAAACCTTTCTCACTGGCCTCTCAGGGCTTCCATAGTTTTCTTACAGCTAACACAAGATGTTATATATTGCTGGAAATACCTGAGCTTTGACAGCTGGACTGTCAGGTGGCTGCACTCTGGTTCTGTGCTGGTGATAATTCTGGGAATGTTCACGGCTTGTTTTTGCTGCGCCACGTCCCGATCCACATCCTCCACCTTCAGCACCGGAGCTTCACCCACACCTCGCCCACAACTCCCTGAGGGACAGAGCAGAACATATGTCGAGCTGCAGGAAAACATCTTGCTTCACCTGAGACATAAAGGGAGGCAGACAGACACGCTAGCCAAGCCTAGCACGGAACACACATCCACTTCCTGTAAAATCAGAGCTGGAAAGAGTATACAAATATTAAGTACTTAAGTAAAAGTACTATTACTTTAATGAAGGTTTACTTAAAGGTCCAATGTGTAGGATTTTCTCACATCTAGCGTTGGGATCATCTATCAATCAACTCTCTCTCACACCACGCAGTTCAAAGTACGTATTACAGCTACGGTAGCCTTCACGGTTCAAAAAGCCAATCTATTGCTCTTTTCAATCTCTGTTTTCTTTTTCTGGGCGAAGAAGGAGAAGACTCCTGTTCCTGAAATCTGGATTTTGAATATGTGTGGTTCTCCAGGTTTCCTTCTTTATACTTGCCACTGGGGCCGAGAAGCTACGATACCCATTAGCAGCATTAGCAGCAGCTGTGAATTTATCATGTGACGAAGAAAACAGAAAAGGTGGAGCAGTATGTCCTGTATATTCCTTACACACACACACACACACACACACACACACACACACACACACACACACACATTACACATAGTTTTTTTTCTAAGAATCAACTCAAAACATTACCAAATGTAGCTTTAAGTAAAGGTAAAATTACAGATTATAAAAACTACTTTAAAAAGTAAACGTGCACAAAATAATTGCTCAATTACAGTAACGTGAATAATTGTTATTTGTTAAATCCACTTCCTGTAAGATCACCTGCAGCGTGGTTAGCTGGCAGCTCGTGGCGAAGCAGGGCAGAGCCGCAGTGCATGATGGGAGTGATGATGGGGAGGATGTGGGATGTCACAGATGATACAGAAAAGGGTTTGTTTTGGCACTTAAAGGTTTTGATCTACACACAAAAATTAGGTGTCTATAAGGTTTCTCTAAGGGTCTGCTAGAGGAGGGCGGGGTTAAGGCTGCTGAGGATGCTGGGGGTTGGAGTTAAGGCGTCTGAAGCGGCTGACGATGCTCGCGTAGCAGCGTCGCGCGTGGTTGGGGAGCTGTGAAAGCTCCTGGGTCAGCTGGGCAAGCTCTGGTGGAGGGGTCGGCATGGACAGCTTTGTCGGCATGGATGGCATGGACAGCTTGGACAGCTGGGTCGGCATGGATGGCATGGACACCTTGGTCGGCATGGATGGCATGGACAGCTTGGACAGCTGGGTCGGCATGGATGGCATGGACTGCATGGACGGCATGGACAGCTTGGACAGCTGGATCGGCATGGACGGCATGGACTGCATGGACGGCATGGACAGCTTGGACAGGGGGCTTGGCATGGATAGCTTGGCAGGAGGGTTAAGGTTATGGTCATGCATCAGCTTCGTGCAGCTCTCCAAACAATCAGCAGCGTGCGGGATTCGAAGCAGAAAGGTCTTTATTGGAGAACAAACGTTGGGAACTGGACGGAGAAAAAGTCAGAGTCAAAGACCAGAAGGGAACTGTGAAACTCTGAAAAATAGAAACTTGAGCTACATTTACATTGCTATGGCGATTCCCCCTCTCATTCCCCCTGCTCTGGCGTTTCCGAGCCCCTAAACCGGAGACATTTGGAAACACTTCTGACACGTTTTGATTTGGAATCTGCGGGGTTGTGTTGCAGTCTCAACGGCCGCCAACGGAGACCTTTGGCAACACTGACACTGACGCCAAAGTTTCTACTCCTGATTGGGTCGTATCGGTCACAACGTCTCATTCTCTGAGACTTAAAGCTACTAACATTATCATGGCAACTACCAGCAGTGGGTGGAGTGTCCTTGCTGCCTCCTGTTTATGTCTAGTATACCAGGGTGATGATGAGATAAGAGGTTTGGGCGTGTTAGTTTAAACAGAGATTAGTTCTTCTACTGGAGACAAAAACACTTGGTGCACCGAGATCACTTCTGGCTTAAAACTCAAACACTTAAAAACCAAAACTTAGCGATGTAAATGAAGCCTCCGTTCTAAAAGATGAGCAGAAGAGCCAGAAAGTGAAGCTCTAGGTAAGTAGTTTAATATTTTCTGTTATCATTCAACTAGTGATGCCCAAATGAAGCCATTTTCTTTAATAGCTGAGCCCACAAGATGCTGCTCTTGGTTTGAAGCTAAAGGCTTCCGGTGCAATGTCAGGCTTTATCCTTAAAATGGACTTCCAATAATCCAGATTAACTGCGTCTGGTTTGGGTTGGGTTCTTGCAAGGCGGTAAGCAAGCGTCCACAACACGTAGCGCCTATGGCGCCATTTTGATTATAACAAGCACTCACCTGCTGTTAGCATTCCATTGACTCCCATTCATTTTGGCGTCACTTTGACAGCGAATAACTTTACATCTGAAGCATTTAAAGACTCTTATTTGTCCATTGTTTATTTCTAAAGAAACACGACAATGTATAAAAGGCTCCATTACCTTGTACCTCACGTTATGGCTCCGTAGCAGAACGTATTTATAAAAATAAGCTAACGATTATGTAATAACCACAAGACTTACTGTCTCACAGTAGAGGAATTACCGTATAGTACAGGAGAAGCTCGCAGGCAGTTTGGACTTCCATTAGCTGTTTAGGTTTAATTACTAATGTTAACTAGCATGTTAGTGATCAGTAATTAGCCTGTGTCTATGTTATCTCCTTACATATACCTACACTCTCCGTCTCTGTAAGATTGGGAATGATTGAGATTTCTCTCGGCACAGCTACCAGAAGACTTCACACTTTCAGACAGGTTGCTCACGTCACATCTATGTCTTCAAGCTCAGTTTGAGGCTGCGCAGTAATGCTCAGCCAGCACCAGAAAAGTGCTTCTAATATCCTTCACTGGTCTCCGTGGAAGTCTACGGCATCGCTTTGTCCATTAATTTTACTGTCTATGGGTTCTCGCTGCCAGATGGATCTCTATTTGGTGCCACTGTTGCTCTCGTGAATGTACAAGTATAGTATGTACACAAGTTAAAGGTTTTCTGCTCTCACCTCCACATCCACCTTCTTCTTCTGCATTGGCCTAAGAGATAAAGAAGATAGTTTAACAATGAAATGTTCTGCACACGTAATCATAAAGAATCAATTATAACTACATTTACATTTATATGCCAGACCTCAAACAAATGTTCTATTATTAAGCATCACACTTCTTTCTTTAATCAAACGGTCTTGTTGTTCATACATTGCTCATATTACATAGCCATATTTATTTTGCTCTTAAAACACTGCAATATATTCCTTGTCCTGCATATGCACCACCTGTCTATACTTTGTATATCACATTGCACTTTTCTGCTTTTTTTGCACTTCTGGTTGGACGCAAACTGCATTTCGTTGTCTTTGTACTTGATTCAATAAAGTTTAATCTAATATAATCAAGTGGAAGATATTTGCTCAGTTCTCATTGCTTCTTCCTATAATTTATAATTCACTCACCTCTCCACTTTCTACATGCAGTTCCTGATTCCTGTCTGTCACCTGTCGGGGTGACGGCTCCTGCTGCACATGCACAACCTGCACATAAAAATACTTTTATGAATGTGTTGAGTAAAGAAGCACAGTGGTGAACTGACTGCCCTCTTTTTAAATAACACGTAACAAATAACAGCAATTCAAAATGTCTATGGCTAACTTGAAGTGATAGATATTTCAACATGATCTCACTAGGAATATTTGTACTGTAATGTTAGCTCCCATAGGTCCTTTGTTCAAGCAGCAATTTTGACTTTTAACTAAGTGGTAGTTATGGTGCCTAAACCTAACCAAACTGCGACCGTTTCACGACGTGTTTAAAACGTTGCGTTCTCTGGTTTAGATATGAGTACGAAAAACGCTCCTGTGGGTCGTATTAGAGGAGAGGAACAAACAACCAATACCATCGTATGGTTTGGAGGACAGGTTGGCCTGGAAAGAGGCGCTGGATGTCCCTCCTCTGACTATCTCCACTATCAGGGATCCGCAAAACTGTTATGCTGTCAATGTCAATGCATGTACCCATCAACGACGATATTAAGGATGACATGTCCAACCCGTTCTCACTCCGAATTCGTAAAATACGGACGTTTTGGACAGTGGCTGTCAGCCTCAGAAGTGCCCTTCAGCGTGTTTGTATTATGTACCGGGGAAAGCAGCAGCTACACAGGGTTTAGAGAGTAGTACATGAGGGGGGGAATTCTGCTAAAGGAGGTTATTTGGGGGAGTGGGGGGGTCAAACACAGGACTTTCACCCAGGAGACCGGGATTTGTGTCCCGTGTTTCCTAAAGTCTCTTTCTTCTTTAACTGTCCCATTATTCCCGCATGTCACAGAAGCGTAAGCCCACCCACGACCTTTTTCTAAACTCAACTTCTTAACATAACTGCGTCAAAAGGGACGCCAATATTCCCGACCAAGCGTGTTTAGATCTGACGCTAAAGGAGACTTTTAGCGTTAATAACAACGACAAAGTCACCTGACCAAGAGTCCGTATTGTACGAGATGGGAGTGAGAATGACTTGATATATGATATGTCAGAAAATAAAGACCACCCTCCAGCTAATCAGAATACAGGAGGCTCTATGGAAGCTCATGGTGTAAATGTTACGATGCTGGATGTTTCACCTGATGTGAACCTGTGGCGGTGGTGGCTACTGGAGCTTGTGATTGTGGTTGTTGGGTGATTGTTTGGGAGACAGGACTCTCCAGGTCTCTCCTGTCCAATGGTGGCTCTGCATCCGTTGATAAGGCAGTGCTGTTGGTATTGTCTTCAGCCGGACAGATGTCCACCAGACTCCTGGGGAAGAAGGGCGAGTGGTCATGAATGACTGAAAAAGCTGTACAATTGATCCTTCCACCGGTGTCCTTGGGGTTCGTGCAACAGGTGGAGGTGGAGAACTAACACGATTAGCCTTCCTGTAGAACTGTTGAAGTGTGTTCAAATACCGTGTAGAGAAAGCAACATTTAGAGGACGTGCAAATGCATGCTGTGAATCTGTGATGTCCAGTACATATTTTGGGTTAACCTATTTGCCTTGTTGGCTCCTTTAGTTTCTGATTTCCTCTATTTCTGAGAATGCCTTTTTTACAACCCCTAAATGCTAAATGGTGGCTCAAGAAAGTTTCGGAGGGAGTGATATCAACAAAGAAAAGTAAGAACTTCACCCACGTCATACACCGTCCATCCAACCATGAATGCCTATGACTCTATGCAACATTTTATAGCACAGTTCTCACTGGGCATACTGATCACCGTATGTAGGTATTGTAGGAACAACCAACTGAAAAAAATGTTGGCAATAAAAGTTCAAACGTGGCCATGGAACAGGATTTGCCCAAACATTTTTGTTGCTTGTTGATGTGTGTGGGAATGTTTATTCGATGAGCAGGTTGTTCCTTGTATGGTAGCTTTGTCTACCAGTGTGCATGTGAATGTTGGTACGCTTTAAGGCGCTGACACACCAACCCGATTATCGGCCTTCGGACAGTCTGGCGAGGTCAGTGACTCAAGTTGGTTCGGTGTGTTGTGTGCCGTGGTCAGTTGGAGGAGCATTCATTTGGGCTGATTTGACATGTTGAATCGCCTGGTGGGTAGTCGGACTCAATGACCAATCTGATTGGTGCAGTACTAGCCCTTGACTAGCGAATCAGTGCACTTATGTTACACTTACCGGAAATGACGAGTGGGATGAGCATGACTAGAGTCTCTCAAAATCTGACGAAAATCTTTTAAACTGACCATTTTGTCGATCTGAAATGAAGACAGATTCAGCAACTGCACAGCCTATTTCTCGCTTAAAATGTTTTCAGAAACACATTTCGGTGAACTATTTTCGTAAAATACGAGATCGTATTCCCAACGAACCGCCATTATGGTCTGTTTTGAAATTTGGGAGCACTTGCTGGTTTTAATTTTTTGGGCTCAAGTCGACGTCTCCTCGGTGTGTTCCGAGGCACTTTTTTGACAAACTCGGGGAGACTGATCAGTCCGACTGCCTTTTCTGCTGACAGTCGACAGTCGTGTTGGTGTGTCAGAGCCTTTAAATGGTTGCTAAGGCTAGATAAGCGTCATATAAATGCAGTCCATTTAAGCTCTTATACTGACTGTAAAATTCCCAACCTACCTTTTGAGGTCTGCCCTGATTCATAGAAGAAAAGTTGACAAAAAGCAACACAAAACAAATTTAACCAGAAGGAGACACTGTGGAAAGAGGCAAACATGCAGCATAGGGCACACTGGGCATAAAGAAACTATTTAGAACCAAAGTCCCGCCCTAGTTCCTAGCTAACCTAGAGCAAAGAAAGCTAAGATAAGATAAATGGAAAACTCAACTGGCCAGTATAATTTCAACATCTTGTCATTTCAACAAAGATATAACGACAATAATTTAGTAATAATTTAGAATATAACAAACACACCTTACATTAGCTTTGATAGGTGTTTGAGACCCATGTTAAATAACGGCAACTAACGGCCACTCAGCTGTTTTGTGGTACCAGAGGATGATATGTGAGCCAATGGGCTAGACCCATTTATCTTAAGTTTTAGCTTCTTTTTTTATCCAATGGAAGAAGTGCCTGTAAAGGTTCTCAGTCATTTGGGTCATAGTTATCCAAGGAAGGTGTTGTTGTAAGAGGATCTAACAAACAAAGAGGTATCCATCTTGACAACAGCCCACAGAGGTTAAAGGTGCAGTAGGTACGTCTTATGAAACTACCTTTCTGTCATATTTGCTGAAACTGACCCTATGTTCCAGTAGAACTACATGAAGCAGGTAATAAAAAAACAAATCTGGCTCGTCTGGCGCCACCTATAGCCTGTAGTGTGATTTGCAAAAATCCACGCTCCCTGTTCAGATGCACCAATCAGGGCCAGGAGGGGTGTCTAACTGTGTGTCAATCACTGCTCATGCACACAGATTCATTCTCTCTTGTGGGGGGAGGGGCTTAGGAGACTGTTTTGGGCTTTAGCAGAAAGGGGGGAGGGACTGAGAAGTTGTCGATGTTCACATTTTTTGGCTAAGTCCTGGATCTTCACAATCCTACCTACAGCACCTTTAAATTGCTGTGTTTCCCTACTGTTCAGTCACAACTGAAAAAGTCTTTCGGATAAGAGAGACGAAATGTGTTCGAGCAGCTTTAACCAAGTCCAGATGACCTTCCTTTTTTAACCTTCCTTGGATACAAATGAAAGAAGTCCTTCTGTCCATTTCTGCCACTTACCGGTTCTGGGTTGCAGTGGCAATAGGCTAAACAAGGTAGCCCGGGCATCCTTCTCCTTGGCCACATCCATCCCTGCTACAGCTTACAAGTTACAAAACTTAGAGGAAGGCTTAGCCACCTTTTTGACTAACATCAATGAGGCAGCCAAAAAGGTCAGCAGTGGCAAGGGGCCCAGGGTCGATAAGTTTCACCCTGAAATAATATAGGCTCCACAAATTGTTGGTCTGCCTTGGTTGATATACCTGTTCAATATGACATAGAGGTCAGGGACAGTGCCTGTGTGCTGATATACCATACAAACCACATTGGTTTGGTAAGTCCTTAAAGTCAACTTGAAGGTCTGCACTGCCTCTGTCAGGAAAGTTTATTCTAGGGATGCTAGTCACATGACACACCCTTGGTGCAACCTGGACACATCATCAGTGATAGACCTAGGGTCCTCAGGTGTTTCAGGGCTCATCATCAGACACCCTCGCCCGGGAAACCCAGCCAGGGGTGATCATGCCCTGCCTTGTGTCCAGGTAGCTTACTTCGCTGCTTGTCACCCTTTTTAATCCAGAGTCAACCAGAGGAAACCTTTTCAGCTGCTTCTAAGATGTTTTTGATGGTTCTTCGTCTCTGCAGTGCACAGATCCCAGTCCCAGGACCCGTTGTCGAGATCAACAGCCTTTCTCCTCGGCCTCGACACAGACAACCTTCTAACCAATTCCAGACTAGTTGTAAAACAATGGACCAACTCTTTCAAAGATAGTAAGGGAGTCATGAGAGTTTACTCCTCCAACCTACATTGGTTTTGTGGAACTGGAGAAGGTCTATGAACCCAGGATGACTTTGGGAGGTACTGCGAGAGTATGGCGTGCAGGTCTCTCTGTCCACTGTCCATCGAGTACTTTGCCAAAGTAGTAAATCATCCTAACTCTCTCTCTGTGATTTTTATGGAAAGTATCTCTAGGTGCAGCCAAGAAATGGAGAATCACCTTTGACAGACACCTTTTATTAAGAACTAGGGCTGGGAATCGCCCAAAATTCTCTGAATCTTTTGATTCCAACTCACAAGGTCCCGACTCAATTACATTTACGATTCGGTATCAATTAGGTTAGGGAAATTTCAGTTACAATACCAATTTAGTTTGGATATAAAAGATTTTAAGAGAACTTCTGCATCAAATGGAGAAAGAAGGAAGCACATATCGTTTTATAATGCACTAGGTTAATGTTTACATTAAGAACTGATCCCAAGGTGTATAGAGGTTTAATCCTCGACGCAGCGGCCGTGGGTTTGACTCTGACCTGCAGCCCTTTGCTGCATATCATTCCCCCTCTCCCTCTCCCCTCTCATGTCTGTCCTATACAAATAGAGGCATAAAATGCCCAGAAAATAAAACTGAGCCCAAAAAGGTTTGTTTAAAGGACATTTTACTAAACGGGACTAACATCTACAATCATTTGCAAGGCATATATTAAAAGACCAATTTCATAATTTTATCAATCAATATCAGATTACACAAACAATTGATTTAAATTGGAGAATAGATTATTTTAACCCAGCCCTATTAATAACAGATACTAGCCTGGAACAGGGGCAGGACTTCAGCTCGCTCTAAATAGCCATAAGAAGTAAAAAAACGCTAGCTACATTTGATCTTACCAAAGAACAAGCTCTTAGTGCAAGCTTATACACTGGAAGCTACCCATACCAAAATATAATGACATCTTTGAGTTTCTTACAGAACTCCACAAGAGGATGACTTAAAGATGCACTATGAGTTCCTGCATGATGTCACTTCTGTTGACGTTCAAAGTAAAACCCCTGTGTTGTCTCCCGAGACCGGGCTTTTTCACAGTGTATTCAGGGGGCAGACAGCTAGTGTATCAAGGAGAGATGACTACGATTTGAGACAAAAATGAAATAGCGCTGAAACTATGCAGGAACTCATAGTGCACCTTTAATATATTTATATGAAATAGATGTATTGGTAAATTGCTACAGATAAATTGGGTTCCAAATCCAAGAAGTATGGGAGCATCCCTCCGTCTTATTGCAGGAGCAAACCTTAATCTAACTATTGCCGAGCTTACTGATTGAGTTCTTTCTTTTCCTCAACAGTGGCTTTGCTATTTTCCTCTGTCACTTTATTTTCCTCAGGACTCCTACTTTCTGTGCTGTCTTCACTCTCCTCCTGCAGGTTCTGCAACCTAAACGGTGAGCAGCAAGTGACAAAACAAGATGGAGAGACCCTGTCAGACAGTTCAGAAAGGAATTCATTGCTAAACGGAGCAGCATCCGATTCAAGCCAAGGGCAGCAGAGCTTGAGATTAGAGCTTTTGTAAAACAGTGTATGGAGGTTCAACCCTTCACTTTGCAGCAGATGGTGCAGAAAGTTCATAATAAAGTACATTGAGTGTTACCCTATAATTCCACCAGGCGCAACTCTGTTAAAAAACAGACCTGACGCGTATTTATAGCGAAGCCTAGAGGAGAGAGTATTTTAGGATGCGCTGCGTCACGGCTAGTGGAATAACAAGCTCTGTCTTGAGTGGCCGCGATTGCTGAACACAAAATGCGCCAGGTGGAATCTAGGGGCTCATTTGAACCTTTTGGAGATCAGGAGAGGCTGTCTAAATTAGTTCCAGACTTTTGTTCCAGACTAAGTCTAAAATATTATAGGACATTATAGGATTATAGGCCCCGCCTCATGCTACCAGAATGCATTACGCTGTTGTTTACAGAGACAATGAATGGGAAGCGTGGAAATTATGCTTGCCGGTGGACACGTACCATGACCAATCAGCTGCGAGTGATGCATCTGATCTACCCATGACTTTTTTTGTCGACAGAGAAGTTGCAGTAGCAGTATCTATGAGCAGTTAACTCAACATAGCAGTGCATGTGGGATAGCAGCAGATTGGTGGTTTGTGTTTCATGAAGATAGACTTACTCTGCGTCATCCTCGTTTTCCTCCTCCGGGATGTTGGACAGTCTGTTGTGAACAAACAGCAGGAGAGAGTCTCAGGTCAGTGTTTTGGATGTCTTGTGTACTTCAAGTGTATTTGGACTGCAAGTATCATGTGTCTTAAAAAACGATTCCATCTCAGATTTTATTCAAAGAGAAAAGATTTCAGGCAATGTCATGAGATCTTTCTACTTGTTCACATGGACGTTTCTGTCAGTGTTTTTTTGGCATTAGTTTCTTTCTTTTTTTAAATCTTCTGTCTCTTTTTATACATTTTTATAGGGACTTTTAGAAGCTCATTTATATTTATTCATTCACTTTTGCACTGATAGGACTGCCTACAATTGTGTTGTACAATGACAATAAAGACTATTGTACTCTTTTGACTGGACAGAATGTGTCTAAATTTCTACGTGTTGTGTTTATTTGTGTGACTTACTGCTCGATGGACTCTGGCAGTGTTTCTGTGATGATCTTAGCCAAATGCTCCACCTCCAGCTGTCGCGCTGCCTCCTCCGCTGCCTTCCTGGCCATCTCCTCTGCGTTGCGGGCTGCCTCCAGATGATCCTGCTGCAGTCTGTACAACAGGGAAGAGCTACTCTCCATAATTCAAGGAAATTACACTTTTAAATAAAGTTTAATATGTCTGCACAAAAGAAGGACAAAAAACTGGTCTGCAAGGTCTGCAAGTGTCCATAAGTGCTGAACGTTTTATGACCAGTGACATTGTGACAGTGACATTTTCTTCCTTTAGGCCAGTGCAAACCAAAGATTTGTGACGAGACTAGTTGAAACTTTCAGCTAGTTGCAACCTGTCAGTCTTCAACATTTGACAGTGTATCATCTGCATATCAATGGCTCTTTGTACTCAACTTTTAAGGCTTTTTTGTAGCTGGACATATAATTTGTAGCATCTTAAAATATGAATTTCGATAACGTTAGTGAAACTTGCTACAGTGGCATTTCTAGTGATGAATCTGTGAAAATGTTTTATTTCTTTGATTAACTGCTTTGTTCTAATGCCACTCCCTCTCTTCAGTCACTCTTTAGCTCGCTCAACTACATACCGTGCTCGCGGGCGCTCGTTGAGGCTCCATCTTAAACTCTGCCATTTCCACCAGATGACAGTTTACCCCATAGATTGGATGGATGGATTCTGGATAATTTTATTTCTACAGTTCGCAGCTGATTTGACCAGCTGACTTCTCTATTGGCTGTTGAAACAGGAGAAGTCTCTTACGTTCTAAAACCAGCCTCTGGAGACTCCACCAGCAGTCGAGCTGACACGGGCTGGTTCAAGTCTTTGGTTTGAACTGGGCTTAAATGTACTTGTGGAACAAAAAGAAAAACAACAAAAGGAAAAGGAAATTAGGCTGAAAGAGTAATAACTAACCTTTCCTCCACGTGAGCTTGAACCAATTCTCCAGCTTCCTTCTTGATGCTGTCCATCAGTGGAGTGCTTTGATCCATCCGGGTCTTTGCCTCTTCTGTCTAAAAACAACCACAGACAGAGATCTCACTCTGATTTTCTTCACATGGAAAAATAGCTATGGTACCTACCATGGTACTTATCCTGTTACCGACTAAAGTACCATGGTACCTACTCTGGTACAACCTTGCTACCCTTCAAAGCATCATGGTACCTACAATGGAACTTCCCTTGGTACCCTCTAAAGCAGTTCCCAATATTCTTCTGCAGGGCCATCCTTTTGTAGGTACAAATATCTGTTATTTCCAACACTGAGTGTAGTCCTTCAGTGCCTAGTCCCCTGGACAGCACAGGATGGCGCTAACACACAAGCTGCAAGAAATAAGTTACACTCTAAACCACTTGTGTCAAACTCAAGGCGCGCAGGATTTCACATACATTTTGCTGCCAAACCAAGAAAACCAAAAGGGAAATTGTTTTTCAAAGAAGACTCAAGACTCAGAAATTCCCCTAGAACCAGAGATTTTTCGTATTCAGGCTGTAAAATAATGTAATCATTGTTTGCCAAATTCTTTGATGGATAAGGCTTTATGTTGACCAAACTGTATGCGAGAAGACTTTATGAGACATGCAATAATATAGCCAAAGATATGACTTTTTCATGTCAATAAACTCTACATGTCTGGCTCTTTATGTGATTCTCATTTCCCAGTGTGGCCCTTTAAAATAAAGTTGAGTTATACATCCCTAATCTAAACTGTCTCCTCTGAATTGACACACAGCCATCATCTCACATCTCTGGTCGCTACTTCAACAGTACACATGGTGGATCAATTGTTCGGTAAAGTCTTTATATTATTTGGGGGACAATGGCATGGCTGATAGCTAGCTTGTCTTTGTGTTAAACATACTGTCACACAGGGTGCGATTTGTGAAAAAAATCAAAGGGGTGGGGGGGGATGTTTTTTAATCAAGCACAACAAAACTCAAGAGGTCTGATCAACGGGCATAGTTCAAATGACTCTGTAATAATCGGATAGTCCTTCGACCAATCAGACCAACGATCCCGGTGACGTAGCAGCGACAGCGGCCTCAGCGGGTTGCTGCGCTTCGGTGGCCACCATGTTGAATGTAAACAAGAAGCTGCCTGGTCGCTTCCCTATCGTCATCGTGTAACCGGCAAATAGCGCGCCAGGTGGATATTCCAGTTTGCGATTGGTCCCCGGAAAATTGTAATGGAAGCAGGATAGATAAATGTACAGGTTTCCAGCCTGAGCTGCAAGGAGGAATCAAATTGCCGGCCGATCGGGCTGGTTTACCCAGTCTACCTGGTCTCCACATCGCCTCACTGTTCGGTCCCTGACGGGAATGATTGTAAACAGATTAAATCCCTATGGGGTGTCCATTATCAGGTAATTAATGGACTCAAGCGGAGGCAACTGGTAATGGACACCTCGTCGGGCGTTAATCCTTTACATAAATATGCTTAGCAACGTCTTTACTGTTGGAATCCTACAAGAAGGAGAACAAGCCTTTACTTAGCACACTAGCATTGTTTGTTTTTGTGTAATAATCACAGGAGTTCATGAAACAACTAGAAAATTCCAGAAGACATTTTGAAAGTGTGCCTACTACTTGGTGCACATCCGAATAACAGTGGCTAACAGCAAATCTGCTGTTTGACATGTCCTCAAAAGAGAGGACAACATGGCCTACAGTACAGAGTCTCATTTAAATGGAGTCTGGTGGGTTTAGGATGCTTAAAGTACTGTTTATTTACATGCAGTCTGGTGAGTTTAGGATACTTAAAGTACTGTTTTTTGCCGATTTCGTGAAAACCGTGCGGCAAATCTTTTTGAAAACACATAGCACACCATTCCCGAGCATTACACACGTTTTGATGTATTTTGTGTGCGCGTGTTGGCAACACTGCGTGACGAGTAGCGAGACAAAAAACAGGCGGAATAATAAGTATGAGAAACAATAGTCATTGTGCCGATTGCTGCTATTGCACCACATCGGCACAATGAATAACTGATAATGAGGGAAGGACTAGCCCTGCTCTTTCACCTTCCCCACCCAGATTTTATCCTGCCGGTCTGGGAATTGAACTTCGAGATATTATATTGTTCTATTTGTCTTTCTGTAAGGCTACATTTACATCGCTACATTTTGGTTTAAAAGGAATATCTTCTGCTACATTTACCCCTCTCATTCCCCCTGCTCTGGCGTTTCCTCCTCTCATTCCCCCTGCTCTTGTGTTTCGGTTTAAAAAGGAATATCTTCTACTACATTTACCCCTCTCATTTCTCCTGCTCAGGTGTTTCCCTCTCTCATTCCCCCTGCTCTGGCATTTCCTCCTCTCATTCCCCCTGCTCTGGCGTTTCCTCCTCTCATTCCCCCTGCTTTGGCATTTCCTCCTCTCATTCCCCCTGCTCTGGCGTTTCCCCCTCTCCTTCCCCCTGCTCTGGTGTTTCCCTCTCTCATTCCCCCTGCTCTGGCGTTTGCCCTTCTCATTCCCCCTGCTCTGGTGTTCCACCCTCTCATTCCCCCTGCTCTGGTGTTCCACCCTCTCGTTCCCCCTGCTCTGGCGTTTCCGAGCCCCTAAACTGGAGACATTTGGAAGCACTTCTGACCCATTTTGGTTGGTAATCTCCGGGGTTGTGTTTCAGTCTCAATGGCCAAAAACGAAGACCTTTGGCAACACCGACACTGACTCCAACGTTTCTCCATCCTGATTGGGTCGTATCGGTCACGGCATCTCGTTCTCTGAGACTTAAAGCTACCAACGTTAACATGGTAACTACCAGCAGTGGGTGGAGTCTCACGCTGCCTCTTGTTTATGTCCAGTATACCAGGATGTTGATGAGATATGAGGTTTGGGCGTGTTAGTTTAAACAGGATTAGTTCTTCTACTGGAGATCAACGTTCAATGGTCACTGCTTTTCTGAAAGGGATACAAATGTCCTCCAGGTTCGGACAGAATCAGTCGAGTCAAACTCACCAGATTCTCTTTGTCCTGTGACTCTTCTTTCACCTCCTTCTGCTTAACGTCTTTGTCCTCGTCAGGTCCGACGTCCTCCAGCACCAGGTCCGTCTTCTGCTGGACGATTCTGACTGAACGGCACATGGCGGAAAAAGCAGGGCTGAGGATTATCTGTATGTACTGTATGTGTGTGTGTGTGTACACATCAACCTCTGGAGGTTATACATTTGTGATATTCTGGAGTAAATGGGCACTGACTCCCAACTGACAGGGCTCATACAGCTTTTAATGTCAAACAAAATCATGAATTAATCTGTTTTGAATCTAAAAAGACGAATTAAAATTGGTGAAATCATTATTACAAACACACAGCGGAAAATCTGATGCACTCAGCGAACACATACCGAATACACATTTACAGAAGTGTAACGCACTTTAAAAAAGCCCTGTTTTTACGAGTTTACCATCTCGTTAAAAATTTATTAAAAAGGCTAGCCTACGAACCCGTTCTCACTCCGAACTCGTAAAATACGGACGTTTGGACAATGGCTGCCAGTGTCTGAAGCAATGATAAAAATCCCCCTTCAGTGTGTTTGTAGAACGTACTGGGGAGAGCAGCAGCTACACGGGGTTTGAAGATGACGTAGCACTAAGAGCAACTACGGTAGTGAGTAGTATGAAAGGCCGAAATTCCGCTTAACGAGGTTGGTTGGGGGGGAATATGGGTCAAACTACACAGGACTTTCACTCAGGAGACTGGGGATCTCGTCCCACGTGTAAAGTCGCTTTCTTCTTTTCCTAAACCCAACTATAAGCCCACCCATGACCTTTTACTAAACCTAACTATAAGCCCACCCATGACCTTTTACTAAACCCAACTATAACCCCACCCATGACCTTTTACTAAACCCATCTGTAAGCCCACCCATGACCTTTTACTAAACCCAACTATAAGCCCACCCATGACCTTTTACTAAACCCATCTGTAAGCCCACCCATGACCTTTTACTAAACCCATCTGTAAGCCCACCCATGACCTTTTACTAAACCCATCTGTAAGCCCACCCATGACCTGTTACTAAACCCAACTATAAGCCCACCCATAACCTTTTACTAAACCCAACTATAAGCCCACCCATGACCTTTTACTAAACCCATCTGTAAGCCCACCCATGACCTTTTACTAAACCCAACTATAACCCCACCCACAACCTTTTTCTAAACATAACTGCGTCAAAAGGGACCCCAATAATCCCGACCAAGCATGTTTAGCGCGTTAAATGAAGCTAAAGGAGACTTTTAGCGTCAATAACAACGACAAAGGTCACCTGACCAAGCGTCCGTATTTTATGAGATTTTAAGGGAGTGAGAATCTGTTGAGCCTACTTAAAGGTATAGTGGAGGATTGTCTTTTTCCGGGTGGATTATCAAGACTATTGGTCCTCCTGGTTGTCAATCATTCTGGTGATATAGGTTTACGTAAGGCCGTCATACGTGCTCGTCCCTAGCTTTCAGGTGTATATGTGTGGTGAGCTTGAGCTACGGTTTCAGCCATTCATTGAAGCATTGAAGCTTTTGGGAGAATATAGTTCACACGCTGGCGTGTGCTAAAAGCACAGGTTGGACTTCCCACTGATGCCTCAGTCGTGAAGTTTCTACTCCACAGGTAAAGTTTGGCTATTTGGAGAAATGCATTTAAAATCACTGCTAGTAAAAGTTGATGTAAGCTATGATTAGCGATGCTAGCCCTGGCACAAGTCACGCACCGCGCACACACGGTAAACATCTCAATTTGTGAAAAAGTACAAATCTTCTTTTGGAAAGTAGGCTTGTATGAGCCATGCCGACAGCAACTTGTAAACAGTGCACTCTCGTGCACACGTTTAATAGGCGTTCCCTCTCGGGAGCAGGCAGAGTGCTGCGCATGTGCATTTTTTCAAAAAGTACAGAGGGCGGTTCTTTTCTAAAATTTGGGAAAATCCTCCACTATACCTTTAAGTGTTTGATGTCATTGGAAGTACATATGTCCCTTCTGTTTGGTTTAATCCGGTTTTAGTTTGGTTCGGGTTTGAGACATTGGGAGATTCTACAGATGGAATTGTTATCAGTTTGTCGACTTTGCGCAGGCACCTCAGGACTTTGCGGATGTTCAGGTGGAAAGCCCGTTCTGATCTGTTGTACATTGCGGGATCAGTTGAGTCGATATGGCATGCTTCACGGTTGTAAGATGAGTGAGATTGCTTGCTGTCACTGCCAATGCTAATTTAATTTGCTCTCTTTTGTTACATGTGGTCAAGAGGACCGTAAAATAATTAAAAGAAATTGCTTTTCAAGTGAATGCATTACGACTCCGTGCACGTAACATGTTTGGACATTCAAGTATTGTTTGATAGACTCATTGATTGGTTGGTTGGTTGGTTGATTTCTTTTCCCTACACGTTCAGGTTCCCCAACAGAAACACTCAACAAAGCTCTTATTTTATTCCAATTTCTTTATTTTCATGAACATACAGCAAAGTTGCGACATCTGCAGTCAGTTAGCTGCCTTTTTATCATCAGCAAAAGCCTCTAAAACAAAACTAAGGTTATCTTTGTCGTCACTAATGGTTTATGTGGGTTTCCAGTTTGAAGTAGCACCAACGGCAGAAGCATCACTGCTTAAATTAAGTTACAATATTTCAGTCTGTCATGTAGCTACTAAACTGAAGCAGGGATTATTAAACAGGGCTGCCCAATAAAGACGTACTGGCATAATTTAATTTGTGACAAACAGAGACATAAATAGATTTAGGAATCACAAAATGTATGTTCTTTATATGCAAATGTATGTAATCTCAAACCACCATCTTCCTGATCTACACATGTTTAAATATGTGCAAAACAGACATCTTATAGAAAACAAATCTGATTTCATTCCATGTTATTTCGTTGTTTTTTTCAAAAATGTTTGGTAAAATAAGGTTATTAATTTAAAAAACTGAAAGCACTGCTGTTTTGTGGAGCAAACTTTTTCTGTCTGTCTGCCTGCCTGCCTGCCTGTCTGCCTGTCTGTCTGTCTGTCTGTCTGCTGGTGTCAGTGTCAGTGTGAGCGACTCTGTCCTGCTCATCCTTCTCCTTTTATTTTAAGGGGCTCTTGCCGCCCTTTTCCCCCCCTGAAACGAAAGGAGAAGAGCAGCCCGGTTAGAGTCCGCCTCATCACTGACACCATCCCCTGCCAATCAAAACCCATCAACCAACCAACCAACCAACCAATCAACTCATCAATGCACATGGAGAGTAAAACTAAAAAGCTACATTTCTAAGATCCAAAAACCGAAAAAGAATCTGGAAAAATTATCGTTATATATACAAAAGTCAGTTGCCAATCAAAGTAGAATTAGGAGGCTTTACCACCTGAAAGTCCGGACGAAGGGTCATGTTTTTGTTCCATTGTCTACATTTGATCTGGTAAGTTTTGGTTTCACACTGCAGTTATGCAAGCACACTAAAGAACTATATGTGACAAAACTACGTCCTGATCTGGGTGTCCTCCCACAGGGAAATTTTGAGCATCAAAGACTGAATTTCATGCATTTTGATACATTTTCATGCATCAATTCACAGCTGAAATACCTTTATTTAGCCTATAAAAAACAAAAAAAACACTTGACAATTCAAAATATGTCAAAAATATAATGGTATGTATGTTGTTGTGTGTCATTGCGCATTTTTAAGTGGGGATATGGAAATCCTGGAGCTTTCTTAGTGAGTATACTGCGTATACCTGCGTATCACGTAGACTACACACTAAGCTCTGAGCTGTTCCTTAAAGGAGCAAGGCTTCTCTTATAATACGATGACAGCCTGCCAGAGCTTCCTGTATTTGTTCCGAAAGTCCGAACCATCCAAATAATGCATTCACACTTGAACCGGACTGTGGTTCAGTTTGATCCTGACCGAGACTACCTCTTGTCGGACCAATTTTCAGCTCTTTGGTCCAGGGGAGGTTTCACATCATAATTTTGGATTTGGATCAAACTGAAAAGTCCAAAAGTCCGGACCAGGTGTGAAAGCCCCCTAAAATACCTCCAGAGCAACGGGATGTTGATTCCCATCTCCGCAGAGTCAAAAGTTCATGCGTTAGTGTGAGCTGTGGAAAGGTTGTACTTACTGTTCTGCACCTCGTCACTGCCGGGCTCCTGCATGAGGAGAACAGATATTATAAAGACATATTCAGCGATGGTCGGCTTTTCTTATTTTGATTTATACATATGAGAGATATCTATATATCTGTGTAACTGTGTATCTGTATATCTCTATATCTGTATATCTGTCTCCATATATCTGTATATATGTCTCTGTATATCTGTCTCCATATATCTGTATATCTGTCTCTGTATATCTATATATCTCTATATCTGTAAATCTTTCTCCATATATCTGTGTCTCTGTGTCTCTGTATACAGTATCTGTCTCCATATATCTGTATATATCTACAGTGGGGTTCATGAGTTTAGGAACCCATGCTAAAGTTGACTAAAAACAGGAATAAAAAAATCATCTTTTGGATATTGATATTGATGCCTTAATTAAAAAAAATAGGAAGAATCCAACCTTTAAGGACACCAATTTTCTTTATGAATGAATAATGTATCATAAATAAATAAATGGTTTTCCTTAAAATACATGGGGCATAAGTATATTCCCATATAGGCAGGCAGGTTTTTATTTTTAATTATTTAGTTATTTCATGGATCCAGGATACTATGCATCCTGATAAAGTTCCCTTGGCCTGTGTCTCTGTATATCTGTGTCTCCGTATACCTGTGTCTCTGTATATCTGAGTCTCCGTATACTTGTGTCTCTGTATATCTGTGTCTCCGTATACCTGTGTCTCTGTATATCTGTATATCTGTACTGCTGTATATCTGTATCAGTGTGGCAGATGACCGCCCACCCAGAGCCTGGGTCTGTCCGAGGTTTCTGCCTGTTAAAAAGGAAGTATTTCCTCGCCTCTGACGTACCAAATGCTTGCTCATTTGTCTCTGTAAATGAAAGAGTGTGGTCTAGACCTACTCTATTCGTAAAGTCTCCTGAGAGAACTCCTGTTGTGTGATTTGACACTGTAAATAATACTGAATTGAACCATTACTACAGCGACTCACCTGTTTCTGTGCAGGCTGGGGCAACATGCGTCCGATCTCACTGACCATCCAGCCCATAATACTGTCAACACAACACCGAGGGGTTAGATCACGTCAAACACTTTCTGTGTCCCAAAACATTCATCCTGAACTTAGATCCTCAAACACATAAGTATATCAGGCATTACACTGTCTAAGCTAATACATAACCAGGAATGAAGGTGGAATGTAACTAATGGCGCTTTTCCATTACATGGTACCTACTCGCCTCGACTCTACTCGCCTTTTTTGGTTTTCCATTACAAAAAAAAGTACCTGGTACCTGCTAACAGGTACTTTTTTTAGTACCTGCTCAGTCGAGATTCCAAGCGAGCTGAGGCGAGCCGAGAAGGTGACGTGAAACCCTGCAGGCTGCTGATTGGTCGGAAAGAAGCGTCACTGATCACTGCATTGCTAGTGAGAGACGCCATTTTTAAATAGTTTAGCCAGCGGTGTTTTTTTGCTGCCGGAGGCTCCGTAGCATACAAGTGGCTTGATGGTTATACTGGTGCGCTGGTGTGTGCATGTGTGATGTGTGTGTGTCGAGTCGCCGTATGTGTGTGTGTGGGGAGCTAGTGAGCGAGGGAGAAGTGAGAGAGTGACGGCGATTATCTCAGCAGCGAGTAGCGATTCTAGAGTCATATATATGTGACCACGGTGGGAAATCTGGAGCAGTAAACGTTAACTATCTCTTTGATATCATGTTGTTTACGGAGACGGAGAACCAGGAAATGCGTCGGGGATATGCGGGGATATGTCAATGGGAAACGCAAGCTACTAAGCCACGCCCACGGCAGTCGCTATGACGACCAGCCACGCTGAGGCGATACTAAAATCTGCAATGGAAAATGGACGCACAGCGAGTCGAGGCGAGGCGAGTTGGTACCATGTAATGGAAAAGCACCATAAGTCTACTCAAGTACTCTATTAAAGTACACATTTTAGGTATATAATATGTTTTTTTCAATAATGTGTGAATTGAATTTTGTTTCAATTCACAAAGTACCCCCTGACCAGCGCAAATCATTTTTTTGAGAAATAAAAGAAAATGTCTTTGTAATGACAACTTGACATAATGTCATCCTGTTTAATGTCAAGTTGTCTTAATAAGGACACTCCAAAGAAATTTAATGTGAAGTTGTCATTACAAAAACATCCCAAACTAATTTAATGTCAACTTGTCATGACCAAGACAACTTCTGGTAATGCCACTTTGATTAATGTCAACTTGTCATGACCAAGACAACTTCTGGTAATGCCACTTTGATTAATGTCAACTTGTCATGACTAGTCTGGCTATTAGCAGACCAAGCTCTGGGGAAATCAAATTGCAGGCAGATGGGGTAACGTTGGATAGACATGTTTTCACTTACTTTGGCTGCTGCTCTGCTTCATTAGAAACCCTGTGGGACAAAAAGAAAAGAAAAGAGTGTTTTAACAATGGTGACTATGTCCAGTATGACCACTTGCTGCTGTGTCTCCAGTTTTAAGCTTTATTGTGTGTGATTACCGGGAGCGTGCCTATGTTCCCACAGCCCTATGTTCCCACTTTTTTTTGTTTTCAAAGTTAGGCCATATGTTCCCACATTTCCATTGGGCTGTGGGAACATGGGGCTGTTGGACCATTGGGCTGTGGGACCATAGGGCTGTGGGAACATAGGGCTGTGGGAACATAGGGCTGTGGGACCATTGGGCTGTGGGACCATTGGGCTGTGGGAACATAATGCTGTGGGAACATAGGGCTGTGGGAACATAGGGCTGTGGGAACATAGAGCTGTGGGAACATAGGGCTGTGGGAACATAGGGCTGTGGGACCATTGGGCTGTGGGAACATAGGGCTGTGGGACCATAGGGCTGTGGGAACATAGAGCTGTGGGACCATAGGGCTGTGGGAACATAGGGCTGTGGGAACATAGAGCATATTTAGTTAAAAACGTTTTAATATGTGCCACTCTAAATTATAGTTTTTACAGTGCATGATGTTCATCAAACTACTGCCAAAGATCTTACTCACTTCTCAGTGTCAGCAGAAGGTTTTGTGGCTGGAGCAGGTTTTGGTGGCGGAGCTTCTGCTGTTTAAGGAAACAGGAGACTCTCAGGTTAGCAATATGAAATCTCTCACACCATGACATCACTATGAGTTGAATAAGGATGATTGGAGGCTGACCTTTAGTTGAAGCAGGAGCTTCAGTCTTCTTGTTGATTTCTGTCTTTGAGCGAACATGACTCTCCGGCTGAGGAACCATGTTCTCCAGACCATGTTTAATCCACTCGATCATCCTGTCAGGCACACAAACACACACATATGTTAAAATATAACTCATGGATTTGGCTTATACATTACTGACTAAAAACATGCACGTGCAACATGGCAAATTATACATTTCTGTCTAATTTGTGGTACTTTGAGACAATATATCCACTGTACTCCACTTAAGCAACAACGTGACAGATTTCAGTTCATAAGACTAAAGGCTGGTTCCACTGGGGATTGAACCCAGGACCTTCTGCGTGTAAAGCAGACGTGATGACTACTACACTATGGAACCTCTGTGTTACAGAGCCTGTAATTTAAGTGGGGCATTTATGTGATTCTGAACCATAGAACAATAAAATGGACAGAGTTGACAGGTCTGCAAAGTGAAACCAATGCGAAAGTGCGATTAAATTGCATTTCCAGCCAGGGGTGACTCCATTGGTTGCAAGAGAACTTGTTTTTGGGTGTAGAGAAACCCCGCTATTCAACCTGAGTGTGGTCGTTGATCGATAACTCTTTGTTCATTTGTGCTTGGGTGTTGTTGGAGACACCCAAGGCCGAGTCTGAGCTACCATCGTTGGCACTTCTCACAAGGCCAAATGTGAAAGTTTGTTTAGTTTTGACCACAGCGACTATCGTTACCACAGCCAGGAGCTCCATCCAATGACCCCACAGAGGTTAGATAGCTGGGTTTCTCTACCGTTCAGTCAGAACCGAATAAGTCTTTCAGATGAGAGACGAAATGTCTTTGGAGCACCTTTAAACAGTATAGATTAGAGTTTAATCTTTCCCTGGATAACTGTGAACTTTTAAATACAAAATAGCTAGGATTTATTTGATTGTGGTTCAATCTCTTTTGATGACTTCACAGCTGATGTTTACACTTCAGGCCATAAGACCAAGGTCTGGTTCCACGAGGGATTGAACCAAGGACGTGCTGCATGTGAAGCAGACACTATGGAACCTCTGAGTATTGCTGATCTAATCAAGACATACATGTGGTCATGAGCACAGTTTTTGTTTACACAACGGCAACATTAAAGAGAACTGGTTCTACTGGAGATTAATCCCTTGGGGTGAATCCCAGGTCTCTTATTTCATATGTCATTGCTCCTCACTTGAACCAGAAGTCCTTCTGGTCCGCAACATGAAGGCTGTCTCAATGCTCTTATTCCTGCTCTGAGGAACGAGGATCGAGAAGGGTTTTCATGAGGAGCTACGAGGATTACAGGAGCAGCCTTTCTGGAAGGTGTGCAGCTGAAAGCCGTTACTAACTCCGCTTATAAAGCTGAGGAATTCAGCTGACACTTCAGAGGAAAGGATGTCTCATCCCTCTAAAAATACATTTCCTCGTTTTCTCTCTCACATGCTTACTCGGTGGGATGGACTGACGCGCGAGGAAGGGAATCAACTGAAGGAAACGTGGATGCAACTTAAGGACTTAGTCCAGGACTTTTTCTCTATAGAAAAATGTATTTAGCTCACTTTCACCATGGTGGAAAGAAAGAATTGTGGTCCCACTAGGGATTGATTAATCCCAGGAGCAAGCAGACATGATGACCACTACACCATGAAACCCTTGTTTTCAACATCTGCAACATAATCTGTGCTTTAATGTGACTCTAAACCACAGGACTTTCAACAAGGAGATTGGGGTTTGTGTCCCGTTCTGTTCCGGTGTGTCACTTAAATGTACATTTTTAAACCCCACCCACATTCTTTTCCTTACCAAAACTATGTGCTTTTACACTGCAAGTTGAAGAATGACACCAAAGGGGGTACCCAAAACGTCAAGTATTGCCGTGGATGGGATAATATTGGAATTACTTAAAAGCCCCCTGTAGTAACTAAAACCAAAGAATTTCTAGTAAGGGAAAAAGTTCCACTCTTGGGATACTTCCAGCTGCTGAACTGGTTGCAGTTCCACTCTGGTTCCATATAGGGGACGATCACGGGCCAGTGCAGAATGAATGGAGGTCTATGGAGCTATATCCCTCAAAATCCACTTTTCTCAGGATATCATTTTTTGTCTAGTAATTTGAATCTTGCAATCGAAAGGGGAGGCTAAGAAAATACATGGGGGCTAAATAGGGAGAGAAATGGCTCTCCGTAGACCTGCTCTGCTAAAACCAAAGGCCCCTGACCAATCGTTGGCTTTTTTAAGTGAGAACGTTGTAGTGTACCTGAAGGCCACCGTAGTTAGGGTTGGGTATCTTTCAAAGACTTTCATACCGGTACCAATACCATGACTTCGATCGCGGTTCCTGAACGATACTTTTATCCATACTAATTTTATAAAATACATTTTGACAAAAATAAATGTGGTACCCTACAAATGGTATATATCATACAAATCTTTTTTTTCAGCTCCTTTCCCCTTATGTGATGTACACTGTAGTCAAATCTTTCAAAATACAACAACAAATGCGAGCCAATCTCTGTGCATAACGCAGAGTTTTTCCTGCAAACATTATTCGGTTGGTTCCTAAAGGTATAGGTATAGAACCTCTGTGTTGTGAGAAGCATTAATATAAACGGTGTATGAATGTGATTCTGAACCATAGAAAAAGACTTTCCAGGTCTGAAAAGTGCAACCAATGCGAAAGTGCCTTAAAGGGCCACTCCACTGAAGGGAAGGGACAAAAGGGAGTCCGATTACATAAGAGAGAACTTAGTTTTTGGGTGTTTAGGAAACTCTGCTATTTAACCTGTGTGGGGTCGTTGTCAATGGACCTTTTTCACAGCAGACATGTTGACTTGTCATAGTAGGAAAAGCACATCTGACATTGAAAACCTTAATGATGGCTCAATTCCATCAAGTGTCCCAGTAAGATATTTCAGTGAGTCAGCATGAACAATACCAGGACCTCTCCTAAGTGGAATGCAGCCATCAATAATGGTTTTGAATACACCTGTGCTTTTCCTACTATGACATGTCAACATGTCTGCCGTGAAAAAGGTCTATATGATTGATACCTCTTTGTTTGTTAGTGCTCGACCATTGTTACAACAGATGTTGTTGGAGACACCCAAGGCTAAGTGTGAACGACCATCATTGGCAATCTCACATGTGGCCAAATTTGAATGTTTGTTTAGTTTTGACCAGTAGTGACTTTCGATACCACAGCCAGGAACACAATCTAAAGACCCTACAAAGGTTAGATAGCTGGGTTTCCTTCCTTACAGATCTGAAGTAGTCTTTCAGATGAGGGATGAAACGTCTTTGTATGACCTTCAACTTTAAAGCACTACTTGTTGACCTCACACCTGATGTTTTCAAGGATAATGCTGGTAATGATAATGCTGGTTCCACTGGGGATTGAACCCAGGACCTTCTGCGTGTAAAGCAGACGTGATGACCACTACACTATGGAACCACTGTTATGTACATATATATATACCTCTTTGAGCACAGTTTTAGTTTACTCAATGGCAACATTAAAAAGAACTGGTTCTACTGGATATCCTCACATCTCTCCCGTGGTTCCTCACTGGGACAGACTGACACACGAGGAAGCTTATCAGCTTAGGAAATGTAAGGAAGGAAACTGATGTTTGCTAGGTGGTAACAAGACAGTATTCTGGTTCCACTGGGGATTGAACCCAGGACCTTCTGCGTGTAAAGCAGATGTGATGACCACTACACTATAGAACCTCTGTGTTATAAGTTTCTGTATTATAATCTTTGCTTGAATGGGATTCGGAACCAAAAAAGTAACCAAATCAAAAAGGATTGAACAGCAACCAAATAAATCCTATCTATCATTTCCGGCAACTGGACTTGATTAAAGGTGCTCCAAAAACGTTTTTTCTCTCATCTAGAAGACTTCTTTAGTTCTGACTGAACGGTAAAGAAACCCAGCTATCTAACCTCTGTAGGGTCTTTAGATGGTGTTCCTGGCTGTGGTATCGACAGTCGCTATTGGTCAAAACTAAACAAACACTCAGATTTGGCCACATGTGAGAATGCCAATGATGGTTGTCAGACTTGGCCTTGGGTCTCTCCAAAGATTGCTTGTTTTAACGACAATCAAGCACTAACAAACAAAGAGGTATCAATCATCTTGACAACAACCCTACACAGATTAAATGGCAGGGTTTCCCTACACCCAAAAACAAGTTCCCTCTCTGTCATCGGACTCCTTTTTGCAACCACTTTAACAATGGCTTTACTTTTCAGACATGGAAGCTACGTCCATTAGTTTTTTCAATAGTTCAAAATCACATTAATGCACAGATCAGGTTATCACGTCTGTTATACATGCAGAAGGTCCTAGCTTCAATCCCCAGTGGAACCATAATTCTGTCTTCCTCTGTTCCTCTCAGAAATCATTGGATGACTAGAGGCCTATGTCACGCAACAATTGTGGGGATACGGTTCCAGTTAGCTCTTTACAATGGTGTGGCCCGATAGATACTGTTGGACCAAGTCTCTCTGCTACCTGCCTGAAGTCACCTACGACCATGTGGTTTGGAATGTAAGTGAACTCAGACACACAAACACACTCTCAAAGTAAAAAATCTTTTGAAAAAGGCAAAAGGTATGAGACTGTGTACAGAAACTATCAGAGACTTCAATGGTAGAAGCTCGCTCTAGCCGTTCGCGGGTACGGTAAATATTTCTATGGTAACAGCGAGTTGGACCAGTCAGAGACGTTGTTGTTACGCTTAGGATTGTGGGTAGTGTAATTTGTCTCCATAAGATCATGGATAAAACATGTTTTTCTTAAAACAAGGTTGATTTCATTCAGACTTCTGGCTTCTACAGGAGCAGAAACTTACGTTTCACAACCACGTAGCTTGGGGTCAGTCTACCTCGGATGGTTTAGACATTATAGGATGGTTTAGACATTATGGGATGGTTTAGACATTATGGCTGATAATCTAAATCCATATGGAGAAAGAGACTGTTAACTGAAAGTTCTGATAGGCCTATAGAGGAAGTAACTCAGCTTTTACTTGGAATACATCATTCACGAAGCTTCTTTTTGCCATCACTTATATATTCGTAACAGTAGTCTGTATTTAAAAGAAACAAATGTCCACCAGAGTCTCTAAATAAAAGAAGAAATATGGAAAGCATCTGATGTCCATACAGTACACGATTCAGGACAGTAGATACAGTCATCGTCAGCTGTTTCTAAAAACACTCTCTGGTTTGTTAGAGGAAAATGTCTCCAGGTTTCCAGCTCACAATTAACAAATTAGATTAGTTTTTATCCACTCAACAAGCTTGTTGTTGAGCTGACATTATTAACCCGCTGCTTCCTGCTCAACAAGCTTCCTTCTTTGAAAGGAGAAGAGTCGATATTTCAGACTGATCTCATGAAGTGGCGTATGTATGACGCATGTATCAAGACGCATACTCACTTTTTAGTGTGACACTCAAAGCAGAATTTGTCAAATTTGAGACTCAGAAATTCCTACAGAACCAGAGAGTTTGCATATTCCGGCTGTGAAAGAGCTTGTTGTGAGTCAGCTATGTGGTAGCCTACTTCGAAAATGTAATCATTGTTTTTGCTTGATTTGGTAAATTCTAGGATGGCTTTGGAACTTTTTTTCTCACTTTTTCAGGGCTTTATGTGGGCCAAACTGTAAGTGAGAATACTATATGAGACATGCAATCATTAAGTCAAAGATATTTTACTTTTTCAATTAAATAAAAGCACGTCAATAAACTCTACACGTCTGGCTCTTGATGTGATTCTCGTTTTCTAGTGTGGCCCTTAGCGAAATTGAGCTTGACACCCCTGCCGTAGTGAGTAGTATGGAAGGGCAAAAATCTGCGTAGGGAGGTTGTTCGGGGAGGAGGATGGGTCAAACACAGGACTTTCACCCAGGAGACCGAGGATCAGGTCCCGCACATTACTTTGTGTCCCGCGTGTGACGTTTCCTTTCCACGTTTGTTCTTTTCCTAAACCCAACCCGCGTGTGACGTTCCTAAACAATAGCCTTGCGATAACACATAGCCTCGCGACACGCCACGTCACTAGCGGCGCCAGGATTTTGATTGTAGGTAGGCCTCCAGAAAACTAGAGGTGGCCAGTTAAAATAAGCCAATATGCATAATAAGCATATAAGCCTGCATACAGGCAGCCAGACACTAATAACGTTAATGTTAGCCTACTTGCCTTGCTGTTGTGAGGGGGTGGCTATGGGAGGACTTGATGGGGAGAGGGCGGCAGAGCAGGATGGTAACTCGTCACTTGTAACCGCGTTACTTAAAATGGCAGGAGTTTCCTCCTCCTGCTCCTCGGAGCGTTTCCTGCTGAATTTACATGAAAACAAGCTGCTTTGCGTTTCATATTAGCTAATCGCTACAGTCTGTCTGTCTCATTGAGCTCGCTTGAAAAGCTTGCGCGCAAACGTCATTCATTTCATTGAATCACTTGCTGGTGAAGATGCAGCCTGTGGGCGGGGCTTAATAGTCCACACGTGGGGTAGAGTGTAGTCGCTGATTGGCTGAGAAGCTTTCACTCAAAGCTTTCCTCTGGCTGCTTATTGGATGAACTGCTATAATGAAAATCACTCACTACTCCCTCTAGGCTTGGGTCAAAATGGGCGGGCCCGGACCTAAAATGGTTGGGCCACGTGGCTTTAGAAAGTGGCGTGTATGTTTACGCTGTGACATTGCAGGCTGCCGTCCGATGTAGGCTATACAGCGTAGACATACACGCGGATAGCTCAAAATGCATACAGATAACACGCCACTTGGCTTTAGGAAAGTGGCGTGTATGTTTATGCAAAGTCATGATATCACGTTGGATATTTACAGGTCTGAAATATGTTTGTTGGTTTCTTCGACCAGTATTTCAGATGCACTGAACGTTTACTGATATTTTGGCTTATTCAGCTGCAGTTCTTTTAAATTAAATCATCATGACAGTGCTAATTTATTCTCACCAAGCTGATCTGTAAACATGGAGACACTTTGTGTCCCACAATGTCTAAATACTGTTTGAAAGTTTTTTCCTCCCTGATAGATAGATAGGAATAAACATCTCAAGGAAACTCTCTAATAATCATCTTCTTTGTTTGAGTTTGAACACACTGAATATCAAGCCTGGCATTGCTAGACTAATTCGCAAATTAATCTGCCAAAACAAATGAAACATGAGCTTGCAGATTGGTCTAGAACATCAGCCTTTCCAACCCAGACTCACGGCAGTTTGTGAAATGGTCACTTAATTGAATCTATTGATTCGTGTACACGGACACGTTTATGACATTTTTTAGTGGTGGTCAGCACGTTATTTAAACTAATGTATTTCAATGGGAAGCATCTTTCGTGGTCACAGCACGACTACGGTAGCGAGTTGTATGAAAAGCCAATCTGTGTAGGGAGGTTGGTTTGGGGAGGGGGGGTAGATGGGTCAAACAACACAGGACTTTCATGAACTGCTATGAGACCGTGTTGGCCTTTCATAATTTGACGGGTGAAAAAGTTATTAAAAGTGTGTAGATTTTAGGGCGGGATCTTTTGGCAGAAATGGAATAATATATTCATAATTATGTTTTCCTAAGTGTAGAATAACCTAAAAACCAAGAATTTTTGTGCTTTTCATATCTACAAAGGGAGCACTTCATCTTCTATGGAGCTATATTTCTACAGTAGCCCAGAACTGACAAATCAAACACCGTCTCTGGAGAAGGGCCTTTCAAGATTTTACGTTACCTGACAACCTCTTCTCACTCCCAACTCCTCCAACGCTTGGTCAGGGCCTCTTGTTGTCAAATACTGTCGCAAAAATCACCCTTTAGTGTCTGTGTGAGACGCACAGTACAGGGCAGGCGATTGACTGCGGTGCTGTAAGATTTGGTTGGACAAGACAAAGTCTTTACTTCAGGCTCTAAAAGTTGTTTTATGGTTACAGTTTACAGACACACCAGCGCACAAGTATAAACATCAGGGAACTTACTGTACGTAGGCTACAGTGAAAGCTCTGCAACAACTACAACATAATCCATGCTTTAATGTGACTCTAAACCACAGGACTTTCAACAAGGAGATTGGGGTTCGTGTCCCATTCTTGTAGCTAACCCTAACCCTAGCAGAATGATAGCGTGTTATGGGCAACAACGACTCAACCTGTACGAAATCGAAAGGAATTAGATACTTTCGACCTATAATCGATGTTGAACTTGCAAAAACTACAATCAAATCTCAGATTTGTCAACGGCAATCAAGCGAAAGAGACACATTTAGCCGTCTAGCTCCATAGACTCCCATTCACTTTGCTCTTTGGTGGAACTGCAACCAAATTCGGAACAATGAGGCTAAATAGGGAGAGAAATGGCTCTCCGTAGACCTGCTCTGCTAAAACCAAAGGCCTCTGACCAAGCGTTGACTTTTTGAAGTGAGAACGTGTTGTACCTGAAGGCCACCATAGTTAGGGTTGGGTATCTTTCAAAGACTTTCATACCGGTACCAATACCATGACTTCGATCATGGTTCCTGAACGATACTTTTATCCATACTAATTTTATAAAATACATTTTGACAAAATAAATATATTACAACGTGGTACCCTACAAATGGTATATATCATACAAATCTTTTTTTTCAGCTCTTTTCCCCTTATGTGATGTACACTGTAGTCAAATCTTTCAAAATACAACAACACACGCGAGCCAATCTCTGTGCATAACGCAGTTTTTCCTGCAAACATTATTCGGTTGGTTTCTAAAAGTATCGCAGTTCGGTGCCATAACCGTAGGTTCTCCTAGATGCTTGGAAAGGGAGGGTGAGGGAGGTGAAGGTGTATTTACTCTGCCTCTGATTGGCTTACACTGGACATTTTTACCCAAACCCTAACCCTAACCCTAACCAATATCTCTCCTCATGCCTAAATCTAACCAACTCAACAAACAAAGGCTACAATTAGAAGCCAATCAGAGGCCGAGTAGAGTGGGACGATCCTTTGCCATCCTAGGAAAATGCACATTCGCATGAGGGAGGAGTAGTCATGGCACGACATGTCATTCTCTGTGCTATTAGAAAGCACCAAAATTTAACTTGGTTGAACTTGCAGAACCAATGTCTCACACACACACACACACACACACACACACACACACACACACACACACACACACACACACACACACACCTGGGTGGCAGTGGTCTGTTGTCGGTTTGGTCCTCTTGATCTGATGCCACCTCCACCGTGGTGATCTGAGGCTCTGCAGCTGAAAGAAACCAGAGACTAATATTGGTATCTCTTTATCTATAAGGCTCTTATTAGAAAACTACATTACAGAACTTCTCTATCACTCAGAGAAACATTATCAGACTCGCTCTGCTGACTGGCTTTTACTTCATGTTCCACAACTCACTCAGAAGCTGCTTTTACCTTTAGTGCCCCTGACTCCTGGAACAAATTACAGCACTTCCTTAAAGGTCCCATGACATACTGCTTTTTGGAAGCTTTTATATAGGCCTTAGTGGTCCTTTAATACTGTATCTGAAGTCTCTTTTATATAGACCTTAGTGGTCCCCTAATACTGTATCTGAAGTCTCTTTTATATAGACCTTAGTGGTCCCCTAATACTGTATCTGAAGTCTCTTTTATATAGACCTTAGTGGTCCCCTAATACTGTGTCTGATGTCTGATTATATAGACCGTAGTGGTCCCCTAATACTGTATCTGAAGTGTCTTTTATATAGACCTTAGTGGTTTTCCAATTCTGAAAGTTTTGTCTTTCTATTTGTATTATGATGATGCTTTCTGTGTTGCTCTCTTTTGTTGTCTTTTTATTTTTTGTCTTTGATTCGATAACGTTGTAAATGATGGCCGCCCCTCAATGATCTCCTGAGTGTAAATAAAGGTTGAATGAACGAATGGCAGCTCGAGTCTCGGCTCCGTCTGCAGGAATATTCAGACGTGTTCTCACCTTTTGCAGCTGCTGGTTGGTGCTCCTGAGGAGAAACAAACACACAAGGTTACATTACCAGTAGCGTGGGGGATTTCTTAGATTCACATTAAAGGATTTTACACATCTATCATTAGCTCGACTGAGTTTATAATGTTGTCTGTTTCTCTGAAAGAGGAAATAATAACGGGCTGATCTGGACATCATGATAACAGAAAGGCTGCATTACAAACTTTTCACCGGAGGCCTGTACTGCGAGATATTTGGCGTTAACGATGTAACTTCAGGCTCAATCCAGGGTTTTGTGTATCACGACGGTGGATCACTTGTTACCGGGTGGAAACTTATGCTGAACACCTAACCAGTAAAACTCTGAAAAAGCCATTTTATCATTGTTGTCGTTTCGGTTCTTGTACAGAGATACAACGTGTTAATCAGGGAGTTTTAGAGGAACTGTACCTCGATGGGCAGCTCAGCTGTTTCTTTCTTGTTCAGCTCCGGCTGGGGAACAACTTTCTCCAAACCATGGGTGATCCAAGCCATCATCCCTTTTCTGTGGTTAAAAAAACACAAAAAAACAACAGATGAACAGAACGGTTGATGTCAGGTAGCTGCTAAACACTAAAGACTCTGCAGAGCTCCTCGGGCAGGAACTACTGTACCCGACGCAATATGATTGGCCCTCTTGTGTGTTAACGTGCACTTGTTGCCCCGTGTGCACTGATGCGCTCATCTGTTGACATTTCCAAATGCCTTCTGTTAGAAAAACTATGATTTGCATTTGCTCTCCCACAAGATAACATTGAGCCATTGGCTATCTTGTCTGGAGCCTGAGGACAGAACAACCAGATAAGGGAGGCAACATTTAAACTGACCAGATAAACAATTGGCGACATCAAACTCTGTATTAGGATTGTGATCTGTATGTGGACTGTCTATTCTTGATAATGAAATTATCCTAACACCTTCCTACAGTTAAAAGCTTTCCACAGGGCTTGGGCTGGGCTCGGACGTAAATATCTTAATGCCTGTCGGATGCGGGCCGGGCTTGGGACCTTTTAGTTAAAGAGTTAGATCCTTTTAGTTTAACATGAAACAGCCCCAAAATCACCATCATCAAACTCCACCAGACTCCATGTAAATAATCAGGACTTTTATCATCGTAAAACACACTTCATTCAAAATGGACAGAAACTAAATAAAACTACCAAAAGCCGTCTTGGTTCATCTTTCCACTGTTCCAACAATCACCACTCTGGTTTGATTGAACTAAACCCTTAATTCACCCATTTACATGTGGAGATATGCTGGCTCTATACACGCTAAAAGTCCTGATTATTTACATGGAGTCTGGTGGAGATATGCTGGCTCTATACACGCTAAAAGTCCTGATTATTTACATGGAGTCTGGTGGAGATATGCTGGCTCTATACACGCTAAAAGTCCTGATTATTTACATGGAGTCTGGTGGATATGCTGGCTCTATACACGCTAAAAGTCCTGATTATTTACATGGAGTCTGGTGGAGTTTGGTGATGGTGATTTCGGGGCTGTTTCATGTTAAACTAAAAGGATCTTACTCTTTAACTAAAAGGTCTATCTCTGTAGGGATCCATCCCATAATGTTGTCAGACACTTAGAATAATAATCTGAGTCTGTCAGCAGGAAAAACAGAACTTTTAGTGGTTACATTGGAGCCTGTATCTCACTTAATACTAGACTAATTTAAAAAACAATTTTCCCGTCAGTCACTTAGACACAACAACATAGGAAATAGGGTCCAGGTTGAGAAATACTGGAGTTATCCTTTAAAGTAGGTACAGTAACTTTTAGGATTTTTCTTTTGTTTGTATCCACAGTTAATAAAGCTGCTCACTATTTGGCATTCTGCCCTCTGACAGCTTTTTTTTAAAGCAACTCAGTATTTGGCATTCTGTTTGTCAATATGCTTGTAAAGCAGCTTATTATTTGGCACACAGTGTGTTGATAGGTGGATAAAGCAGCTCAGTATTTGGCATTCTGCCTGCTGATAGGTTTTAAAAGCAGCTCAGTGTTTCGGCGTGTTAGGGTTAGGGTTGATAGGTTAATAAAGGTTTTAGTCCGTGTCCTCTTTTAGCATCCTCGTGGCCTGAAGGGAGAAGCTCCTTCTGAGCCTCTAAGTGCTCGCCTCGTGAATCCGGTAACTTCTTCCAGACCTCAATCAAAGCAAGTCTCAAGTCCACAGCTCGGCTTGGTTTTTGTCTCAGTTTTACAACCTGGACCCTATTTTCTGTCCTGAATCTAGGCAGTTGTCCCGAACTAGAGCAGCAGTCTTGATTTGCCTGATGAAACATTAAAAACTGTTCACAGGGCTTAGAGGGGAAAATGGAAATTCATTATAGATGGGTTATCATTTTTGTTGTTTCCAACTTCCAATTATTATTAAGTATCTCATATTTTTGAGATTTCATATATAGCAAATTATATATGGGGTGTTGAAAGAAAAAGTATTTCAATGAGCATTAGAGAAGTAACATGGAGGTAGGAACATTTTAAGATGTGTTTAAAATGATTGAAGTCCTAAAACAAACACACACACACACACACACACACACACACACACACACACACACACACACACACACACACACACACACACACACACACACACAAGCACAAACACAGAGAGAAACACACACACACACACACACACACACACACACAAGCACATACACAAACACACAGAGAAACAAACACACACTTACACACACACACACACACACACACACACACACAGACACAGAGAAACACACACACACACACACACACACAGAGAAAAACACACACACACACACACACACACAGAGACACACACACACACACACACACACACACACACACACACACACACACACACACAAACAGTGTGTTTACCTTGTGGCATTTTCGTCCTGAGAGCAGACGTGATGCAGGAAACGAGAAGACATGGAAAACATTATCAGGACGTACAGTAAGTAGAAACCTGAGCCCGGGTCAGTACCTGAGCCCGGGTCAGTACCGGACCCCGGGTCAGTACCGGAGCCCGGGTCAGTACCTGAGCCCGGGTCAGTACCTGAGACCTGGGTCAGTACCTGAGACCCGGGTCAGTATCTGAGCCCGGGTCAGTACCTGACCCTGGGTCAGTACCTGAGACCCGGGTCAGTATCTGAGCCCGGGTCAGTACCTGAGCCTCACCTTGGTGGTGGAGTCTTCTCGGCTCAGCTTCGGTGAGACCGCCGGTTGAGGCAGAGCACCGCTGATCCACGTCAACACACCGGGCTGAGAGCCAGGCGCTGGGCTGAGGAACGTGAAAATCACAAATTTAACCAAAAACTACACAAGTTCCACCAGATGTCCTTCTTCCTTCCTCTGTCTCTGTGTTGGGGTTCTAACCTCCGGTGGATTTGTGAGGACTATGGTTAACTGCTCCTCAGATCTCTGCAGGGTAAATCCAGACAGCTAGCTAGACTATCTGTCTGTCTGTCTGTCTGTCTGTCTGTCTAACTGCTCCTCAGATCTCTGCAGGGTAAATCCAGACAGCTAGCTAGACTATCTGTCTGTCTGTCTGTCTGTCTGTCTAACTGCTCCTCAAATCTCTGCAGGGTAAATCCAGACAGCTAGCTAGACTATCTGTCCAATCTGAGTCTGCTGCACGACTAAAACTACTTTTGAACGTACACATGTTCCACCAAAACAAGTTCCTTCCTGAGACTATTTAGCAGAGGCACCGTGGCTCCGTCCAGAGCTTAGCCCCGCCCACGATGGATTGTGATTGGTTTAAAGAAATGTCAAATAACCAGAGCATGTTTTTCTCCCGTCCAGGATTGCACAGAGCCGCTGCAAAATAGTTGTGCAACAGAAAACTCAGATTGGACAGATAGTCTAGCTAGCTGTCTGGATTTACCCTGCAGAGATCTGAGGAGCAGTCAGACAGACAGACAGACAGACAGACAGACAGACAGACAGTCTAGCTAGCTGTCTGGATTTACTCTACAGTCGGAATGTAACCCTAACCCGAACATAGGGCCTAATTTTAAGAAAAATCTTAGAAATGTGGGAACACTGGGCTGTGGTACCATTGGGCTGACCCCGTGTGGACTAGCCAGATCTTCTTCCGCAGCGCTGTGGAAGAAGGTCTGGTAATGCGAGACTATTCATGAACCCACTAGTGATAACTGTCGTTGTGGGTGTCAGTGTAACTCACCCAGTCTCCTCTGCTGCCTGCACTTCCTGTTTGGGTTTGTCAGCCTTTGGAGCTGTGGATAAAACATGAATTATGGTTCATGTTTAATGTGAAGAAGAGAACCAAACTGAACCATGATGTTCACTGGGTGAGCGATCTTACCCTTGGATTTGCTCTCATCCTGAAATGTCACTTTCTTCTCCTGTTAAAAACACAAAATAGATGCCATCTTAAATACAGTTACTTAAGACACTTACTATGTGTAGGATTTTTTATAATTCAATTTTTACATAATTATATAGGCTACATCATACTTACATACATACATACATACATACATAGATACATTCACTCACACATATATTACACATATATAGATACTTACATACATACATGCATTCACACCTATATACTGTACATATATACATACATACACACATACACACCTATATACTGTACATATATACATACATACACACATACACACCTATATACTGTACATATATACATACATACACACATACACACCTATATACTGTGCATATGTACATACATACACACACTCACACGCACACGCACACGCACACGCAAGCACGCACGCACGCACAAACACATCATATAAGAGACAGAAATGTCAAAATATCCAGATCCAGGAATTAGTTTAACATGAAAGGGGTTGTAAATAAAAACATACAAACAAACTGTTTTATATTTTTGACATTAGCCTCCCCCAGTGCTAGTATTGAAAAAGTACCTGAACTACATTCTCAGTTACGTTTCAAGGCACATGCTTTTTGTCGTAGATCCCTTTTGTTTTGGACTAATCGTATCTCACGTACATAACTTAAAGCTGTGGTAGGCACATTGTTTTTAGCATCATTGGGCAGAAAATCTAGCCTGACAAGCCAGACCTCCCCATTGGTCAGGGCTCAATCTGAGGGGCGGGATAAACGGTTGACTTTCATATTCTCTCTGCACGCGATAGGATAGAGCTCCAACCAACCAGAGCAACGTTAGTTGATAGATTAAACTCTAAACTCCCAACACATCTTCCTTTTTTAAGAATGACCTCAGTGCCATTCATGGTTCTTTTCTCAAAGAAAAGCTTAGAAAGAAACACGACAATGTATAAAAGGCTCCATTACCTCGTAGCTCACGTTATGGCTCCGTAGCAGAACGCTTTTATAACAATAGGCTAACGATTGGGTCATAACCACGAGACTTACTGTCACACAGTAGAGGAATTACCGTATAGTACAGGAGAAGCTCACAGGCAGTTTGGACTTCCATTATCTGTTTAGGTTTAATTACTAATGTTAACTAGCATGTTAGTGATCAGTAATTAGCCTGTGTCTATGTTATCTCCTTACGTATACCTACACTCTCCGTCTCTGTAAGATTGGGAATGATTGAGATTTCTCTCTCACAGCTACCAGAAGACTTCACACTTTCAGACACGTTGCTCACGTCACATCTACGTCTTCAAGCTCAGTTGGAGGCTGCTCAGTAACACTCAGCCAGCACCGGGAAAGAGACTTCTGATATCCTCCACTGGTCTCCGTCCAGAGACACGGGATCTGGTGGTCCATTTTATATATACTGTCTATGCTCTGCCGTCATTATGTTAAGCCCCGCCCACTGACTCTATACACGATGTGATTGGCCTGACTAGAGTTTTGTTTTTCCGCTAGGGGGCATCTAGACTTCCAGGCTACAGAAAATCATGATTAACGGAAACTGGTTGAAACTAACATAATTTTCATAGTTTCCCTCCAAACGTAATTTCAAAACGCAGTTTAGTAATTTAAATTTCTTTAGAAGACAGGGTTGCAAAAATACAATGAGTTTACGGAAAACTAGACATACAGGTTTTACAATTGGCTATAAAACACAAACTAAAAAATGACAGAAACATAAACTAATGGCTTACAGGAGGATGTTGCGCGGCCGGAGTCGGGGCAGCCGCTGGTTTAACATCTTTCGGATCTTCAAGCGTTTTGGGCGGAGGCTCCGGCGGCTTGGGAACGACTTTGACCACCCAGCTTAACATCCTGCACGAACAAAAACACAGAGTTAAACTTTTATCCAAAACAAGGTTTTTGCACAAAAATAGTTTACCTTCTTGACTTCCTCTAATGCACACGTGTCAAACTCAAGACCTGCCTTTGATTCGGCCCGCTTTTCAATGTAAGTTCCCAATAAATTTTGTCCCCCTTTTTGTTCGCCAAACCAAACAGTCAGGAAACTATTTTCAGACCGTTATTACGTGACACTCAGAGGAAAATTGGCAAATTTGCAGACTTTGAGACTCAGAAATTCCCCCAGAACCAGAGAAATGACATATTCATGCTGTGAAACATGTAAAAAATGAAATTATCATCTTGCTTGATTTGCTAAAACTTTTTGATGGCTAAGGAACTCTTTGGTGACTTTTCAGGGCTTGTCGAATAGAATTGGGAGACAAAAGCAACAAAATGTTGCAAAAACAACAAATTAATTAACAAAAATAATCACAAAAACGTCGTAGAAAGCCACAAAAAGTCAGAAAATGCAACAATAATGACGACGGCGACATGCAGTGTACAGTCAAAGATATTTTACTTTTTTCGAAGTATGCATGTCAATAAACAACACACATCTGTCCCTTGCTGTGACTCTCTTTTCCTGTGTGGCCCTAAGTGAAAATGCGTTTGACGCCCCTGCTCTAATGCATTTAAAACGTTAAAATAACCCTAGAGCACTTTTCCACCTTTGGTCCCCCTACAGGTTGGAAGTGGAATTGTCCATTAGATAACATTATGCAAGTTTGCCAGATAGGGTAGTGGACCTGTAGTTCGAATGAACTGGATAATGTAATGTAATGGACAATTCTGCTTCCAACCTGTAGGGGGACCGAAGCGGGAAAAGTTACTTTAAAGGTCCAGTGTGTGGGAATTTCTCCCATCTAGCGTTGAGATCATATATCGCATTCAGCTCTCTCACACCACGCAGTTCAAAGTACGTATTACAGACAACAGTAGAGAGTACAGTAGTATGTAAAGAGACAGCAGTAGAGAGTACAGTAGTATGTAGAGAGACAGCAGTAGAGAGTAGTATGTAGAGAGACAACAGTAGAGAGTACAGTAGTATGTAGAGAGACAGCAGTAGAGAGTAGTATGTAGAGAGACAGCAGTAGAGAGTAGTATGTAGAGAGACAGCAGTAGAGAGTAGTATGTAGAGACACAACAGTAGAGAGTAAACTAGTATGTAGAGAGACAGCAGTAGAGAGTAGTATGCAGAGAGACATCAGTAGAGAGTAGTATGTAGAGAGACAGCAGTAGAGAGTAGTATGTAGAGAGACAGCAGTAGAGAGTAGCATGTAGAGAGACAGCAGTAGAGAGTAGTATGTAGAGAGACAGCAGTAGAGAGTAGTATGTAGAGAGACAACAGTAGAGAGTAGTATGTAGAGAGACAGCAGTAGAGAGTAGTATGTAGAGAGACAGCAGTAGAGAGTAGTATGTAGAGAGACAACAGTAGAGAGTAGTATGTAGAGAGACAGCAGTAGAGAGTAGTATGTAGAGAGACAGCAGTAGAGAGTAGTATGTAGAGAGACAGCAGTAGAGAGTAGTATGAAAGACAGAAATGCGGCGTAAGGAGGCAGGTTGTGGTGATGGATGGGTCAAATAACACTGTGTCCTGTTCTTGTCCCACTTGTCAGTCTGTACGTCCCGACCCAGAGCGTCAAAAGTGACGCCAAGAGTCCCGGCTTTAAAGGGGACTTTTAGTGTGAATAACAAACGCCAAAGGCACATGACCAAGCATCCATAGTTTACGCGATGGGAGAGTGAGAATATGTTGCATTTTCTTAACATATAGCCATACTGAGAAATCCAAAGAGACTTGTGTGGAGCTGATATTCTTAATTAGCTTTGTAGCAACTTGTTTGGCTTGAATGTAACGGACTTTCATTCATATAAAAAAAGTTACACACTTTGAACAAATGGAAAGTTCTACGTCATGTGAAGTCAAATAAACGGAAGTTAAACCTACATTGTGATATTTTTGAGTTGTTCTTTCACAAATATGTGCTCATTCATGTGTAATTACTTCCACCAACTAATCAAAGTATTCTCTTAAGCGTAGAATCTGACATTCAGAATCATTCACAATACATACAAGCGACTCGCTCAATTGTATTCTACAATGTTGCGCCTCCATCTTTAAAATACATTAACCAAAGAGGGACATACCTCCGTATTTCATGCAACAGGCAAAGCAACAAGACCAGAGCTAATATTGGAGGGGCCTTTCCAAGATGGAAAGAGCTCATAAGGAGCAAGGATTTAAAAAAGTGATGCCGAAGTTGCCTGCTTTCTTCTCGACAGGTAATTATGCCTTTTTGTGTAAATTAATAGAAAAGAAGAAATAGAACAGCTGCCTGTAAACGACTGAGATACTAAGAGCTAATATCCACCGTAGGAGTAAGGTGTAGAAAGTAATATTCAGTTGGTTGTCATATACAATTTCACCGCTAGATGGGAGAAATTAGTAGTAACGTAAAGATGATTTGAACCCAAACCACCATGTTTTTCTAAACTTAACTAAATAGTTTGGGTGCTTAAACCTAACCAAACTGCAACCGTTTCACCGTTGTGTTCGCTGGTTAAGATATGAAGACGGAAGGGTTAAGCTGATTATATAGTAGACACAGCCCAGCTGGCGCATACAAATGTGACGTCATGAGATCTCCGTGAGTATTTATACCTGCGCTGGTGGTGGCGACACTAGTTGCAGTCTTCTCCTGAACAGAGGTGGCGCTAATGAGCGAAGGCTACTGACGCTGCTCTTTCTACGGACTAGAAGAAAAAGAAAAAGGTAAACAACGGCAGAACTGGCAGCAGCATTGAGGTCAATGCTTGGATCTGATTGGATGAGCTACTTGGTGCGATCAAGCCTTTCATTCACCATAAAAGAGCTCATCTAAACCCGGTAAGTTTACCAGAGAGACCTGCAGTCACTCTGAGAGTCCTGGCATCACGTTGTCGGCGAACTCATTCAGGCTTCCTGTTTCCGCTTTGTCACGCACCGCTGAAAAAAAAAAAGAGCCGTGCACGACCTCGGCTCGCGCGCCATAAATCGAACGCGCCGGCCGGCCAGCTTGGTTGCGTCAACTGTAAAAAAAAAACTTTAGGGTTTAGGGTTAGGGCAGCGTTAGAGAAAGACTTCTGGCCTGATTTCCATGAAACTTGGTGGAAGGGTGAAGCATGGGCTAAGAAGGAACCCATTAAGGTGCTGACACACCTAGCCGATAATTGGCCATCTGACATTCTGGCGAGGTCGGTGACTCGAGTCTGTTCGGTGTGTTCAGTGCCGTCGTCCGTTGGTCGGTCAGCCTTCATTTTGGCAGACCTGACTTGTTGAATTGGAAGGCGGTTAGTCGGACTCAATGACCCATCTGATTGGTGGAGCGCTAACCTGGAAATGACGAGCAGGATGGGCCTGACTAACGCCTCTCAAAATCTGAGTTAAATCTTTTAAACTGACCTTTGTCGATCTGAAATGAAGACAGATTCAGCTGCTGCACGGCCTATTTCTCTCTTAAAATGTTTTCAGAAACACGTTTCAGTGAACTATCTTCGTAAAATACGAGATCGTATTTCCGAACAAGCCGCCTTCCTTTTAGCGCCGCCTGCTATTATGGAGACGTATTACGTCTCACGCACACGCAGAACATACGCTCAAGTCAGCATCACTTCGGTGTACTCGGGGAGACTGATCAGTCCGACTGGCTTTTCTGCCAACGGTCGACCATCCGGTTGGTGTATCAGAGCCTTTACATTTTGGAGCATTTCCGATTCAGAACAGAGGAGGTTTGCACTGAACGAGTGCCCTTAAAGTTTGCTCTAGTTGCTCTAAAATTCAAATGGGGCAGTTTACCATAAACAGATTTAAAAAACGGAGTGTCTATTTGCACCCCCGGTACGAATAGCCTCGGCCACACAGCTGAGCTATTTACACCCTGTGACGTAACAACAAAAAAACGTTGCTCGCGTGCACCGAAATCATGGCCGACGTTCATCTTCCATGACCGCAGAAACTGGCATATTAGGGAAGTTTTGTCTCTAAAGTTTGTAACAATTGAATTTCTAGCGGAAAATGGATACTACAGTTGCGCTTTCTGTCTTCAGTGAAAGCATACAACCGTTAGTTTGTTAGTTAGTACCTATTTTTTTGTATACAGTATGGTTACCTAGCAACCGAGGCTTGAAGAAACCAATTGGTAAACAGTTGTTCTATATCCTGAAAGAACTGCTAGGTGAGTGGTCAGAATGCTTTCCTTTGGTATGGGAGTTTGGAGTTTGATTCCCTTGTGTGGTGATCTTATTTTTTTAAATTTGGATTGGATAATTTGCATGCAATTGCGCAAGTCAGGACCAGCAAACGTGAATTTATTTATTTTTTTGCAGGGTGGTAGGGGAAGACTCATGAATATGCCTGCTCTGGTTGGGTTGGTTAGGTTTAGGCAAGAGGAGTGGGATTGGTTATGGTTAGGGTAAGAATGTCAGGGCAATAATATTCCAAAAAGGTGTAATACATGAGTTGTATGGATAACTGTGTGTAAATATATGCCAAGGTACTGTAAATGCACAGGGGTGCAAATAGCATACATTGATATTTGTACCAGACAAGGTATTAATAGAACACATTGCTCGGCGGGGTACTAATAGCATTCATTTCTAATTGCACCAGGGTACGAATAGCACTTCTAATTGCACCAGGGTGCAAATAGCATACATATCTAATTGTACCAGGAGTGCAAATAGCATACACTTCTAATTGCACCAGGGTACAAATAGCATACTGCTAATTGTACCAGGGGTGCAAATAGCCTCACCCTTTAAAAAAATATATTTACAGCAATTTGTGCATGCACAGTACATATGCCACATGACAACGGCAGAGGAGAAGCACAGCCAGGAGACCAAGTTCATGTCTCATTGGAAAATGAAAGTAAACGGAAGAAACGGAGCGATGAGGATAGAAAACGCTCCTGTGGGTCGTATTAGAGGGGAGGAAAAAACGGCAAATATCCTCGTATGGATGGAGGCCTTCTGAATGGATTTGCAACTTTTATTGCCACAAAATGAAATGCTCCAACACCAGTCTCCATGTTATTGATGGCTTCACCGATCCTTCAAATGAAAATATAACATGTCTATGAATATTACACGCAATGTCTTAGGTGAGCATGTGTCTTTGGAAACTTCTAATTAAAATCCTGTGAGGCTCCAGTAGAGTCACTCAAGTTCTAAACAAACAATAATAATTAGCGCTCTCTCTATTGAGTTTACTGACCCGCTTTTCTCTGTACTGTGCCTAATGGTGTGGATCATGTCTGGCTGAGTGTCAGCCTCAATTAGCGCTGACTGATCCTGACCCTAATCCGCCACAGGAGGTCGGGCAGCAGAAAACAGCCGTGTCACTGTGCTAAAGTTTATTTATTCAGGCAACATTACACAAGGAGAGGGTTTGATTTAACGTCCTTAACAGTGATGCGGCTAGTCGGTAATATTGTGATTACGCAACGGTTACCAACAAAATGAAGGTTATAATCAAACTGTATTCATGTTGTAAGGCAACATGTGCTCTCAAAATAAAAAAAGCAACAGAGAGGATTTCTAGTCTGTCTTAAGACTTAACTTAAGCTAATGTTACTTTCTTTGTAAAGATCATGGGATTTCCCAAACTGAGTAAGAAACCATACATATAAACACAAAACTGCTTTGCCAGCTTAAATTTGCTAGCTCAAAGTTGTGCCTAAGATATCTGCTGGAATTTCTTTTTTTTATGGATATATTTGGCTACTACTTGTCCGTGAACTTCAAGCAACAGACGATTTCCTGTCCCTGTTTAACGTCATTCAACCAGTCAATTAAGCTAACGTTAGCTTTGTAGAGATCATTGGATTTCGCAAAACTGAGTAAAAAACCATAGATATAAACACAAAAACTGCTTTGCCAGCATAATCGTGCTGTCACTGTCAGCTGTACATACTGTACATATCTGTCTATATGGTTCATTAAGAATATCCATATTTATTCTCTTTTTCTTACTATATATTCTGTTAAAACACTGCATATATCTATATCTATATTATTCTTACTACTATTATAATGTTACTGCTACTACATTGCACATATCTGTACATGTTGTTCATACATTGTTCATATTACATAGACATATTTATTCGGCTGTTATTACACTGAAATATATTTCTTGTCCTGTCTATACTTTGTATATCACATTGCACTTTTCTGCTTGTTTTTGCACTTCTGGTTGGACGCAAACTGCATTTTGCTGTCTTTGTACTTGTACTCTGCACAATGAAAATAAAGTTGAATCTAATCTAATCTAAAAACTATATGTCCAACAGCAAAAAAGCATTCACAACATTAAAGATCTGTTTAAAACTGCGACCGTTACGTTCTCCGTTACTGGAGTGGACAACATGTTTCAGCAGAAAGTATCTTTATGACTAACACCAACAGACAAATGTGAGAAAAAAAATTGTGTGTGATTTGAGTGAACTGACTCTAACCTAAACCACAAAGTGAGGCTGCAACAGAAAACAACATTACGGTCTCTGGTTTAGATATGAGGACTGAAAACACTCAGTATTAAAAGGTAGGAATACATGTTATAAATGGTGTATGGTTTGCAGAACTTATTGCCCCTTTGATATCCCTGCAAGCTCCAGCAAACACTTTTCTCTGAGGAACATACTTGTGTTGGTTTGACCTTTTGGTATCAGTCGGCGTCTTTACTAAAATAATTAAAATAATCCAGGCTGTTGACCAGACGGCTGACCAGTTTGGTAGTTAATAGTCTATATTCACAACAATCCACTTCTGTGATTGCTCCGTTGCTGCCTGAAATTCCACCAGATGTCCCTCATTTAGGCCCTTCCTCTGTCTCTGTGTTGGGGATCTAACCTCTGGTGGATTTGTGAGGACTATGGTTAACTGCTCCTCAGATCTCTGCAGGGTAAATCCAGACAGCTAGCTAGACTATCTGTCCAATCAGAGTTTTCTGTTGCATGACTAAAACAACTTTTGAACGTACACATGTTCCACCAAAACAAGTTCCTTCCTGATACTATTTAGCAGAGACACTGTGGCTCCGTCCGGAGCTTAGCCCCGCCCCCAAGATGATTGTGATTGGTATAAAGAAATGCCAATAAAAGTTTTTCTCTCACATCCAGGAATGTTGTGTGGACTAGCTAGACCTTCCTCCGTTGCGCTGTGGAGGAGGGTCTAGCAAAGCGTGACTAGGTAGTATATTATTATACATTTTGTCAAATTAGCGAGTTGGCTAGTCACAGACTCTTCCAGCATGATATGTTAGGAAATCAACCAGATAACAAGTAGGCTAGTAGAGTATTTAGCATGTTGTTGACACTCCATTCCATTAGTTTAAATTGGTCGTATTCTGAATACAGTTACTGTCTTTAAAAATAGAGAAGGTATTTCCTTTTTTAAGTCCGCCAAGTAGGTCATGTTTTCCGTTTGGTTTGCCTGTTTGTCTGTCTGTCTGTCTGTCTGTCTGTCTGTCTGTCTGCAGGATTAATGAAAAACATTGGCCAGACTTCCATGAAACTTGGTGGAAGGGTGTAGCATGGGCCAAGAAGGAACACGTTACATTTTGGACCTATCCTAATCAGATCAGAGGAGGTTTGCGCTGAACGACTGCCCTTTAAGTTTTTTGTAGTTGGTCTAAAATTCATATGAGGCACGTTTACCATAAACAGATGTGTGCATTCACAGTCTGCCGCGTAACAATGTCAGAGGAGAAGCACAGCCAGCATACCCAGGAGACAACAGAAGTTCAGATATGACGCAAAAATCACCCATCAGCGTGTGTAGACTGCACCGGGCAGAGCAGCAGCTACGCGATTCATTAAGTAGAGAAGAGTATTAAGAGAGACAACGGTAGAAAGTATAAAAGCCCGAAATTCCGCATAGGGAGGTTGGTTGGGGGGGTGGATGGGTCAAGCAACACAGGACTTTTACTCCGGAGCCCGGAGTTCATGTCCAGCGTTTCCCTCAATCCAGGCGTAGTGGTGGCCTGAATGTTAAAGAAGCAAGCTTGGGACCGGGAGATCGCCAGTTTGATCCCCAGACCGACAGGATAAAATCTGGGGAAAAGTGAAAGAGCAGCACCCTCATTACCACCACTGAGGTGCCCTTGAGCAAGGCCCTTAACCCCATCTGCCCCAGTGAAGCTGCTCAGTGGCCAGCAGATCAGACTGGGGTGGTACTGGGCAGCTTCCAGGTATGAATGTGATCAGATCATCGTTGCAAATGAGTATTTCTCCTCAATTGACTTACCTGGATAAATAAAGGTTAAATAAATTAAAAAAACCCAACCGTCGCGTTCTACTTTATCTAAACCCAACTGTCCCGTTCTACTTTACCTAAACCCAACTGTCCCGTTCTTCTTTATCTAAACTCAACTGTCCCGTTCTTCTTTACCTAAACCCAACTGTCCCGTTCTTCTTTATCTAAACTCAACTGTCCCGTTCTTCTTTACCTAAACCCAACTGTCCCGTTCTTCTTTATCTAAACTCAACTGTCCCGTTCTTCTTTATCTAAACTCAACTGTCCCGTTCTACTTTACCTAAACCCAACTGTCCCGTTCTTCTTTACCTAAACCCAACTGTCCCGTTCTTCTTTACCTAAACTCAACTGTCCCGTTCTTCTTTATCTAAACCCAACTGTCCCGTTCTTCTTTATCTAAACACAACTGTCCCGTTCTTCTTTATCTAAACCCAACTGTCCCGTTCTTCTTTTCCTAAACCCAACTGTCCCGTTCTTCTTTACCTAAACTCAACTGTCCCGTTCTTCTTTATCTAAACCCAACTGTCCCGTTCTTCTTTACCTAAACCCAACTGTCCCGTTCTTCTTTATCTAAACCCAACTGTCCCGTTCTTCTTTATCTAAACCCAACTGTCCCGTTCTTCTTTACCTAAACCCAACTGTCCCGTTCTTCTTTTCCTAAACCCAACTGTCCCGTTCTTCATTTCCTAAACCCAACCGTCCCGTTATTGTCCCGCGTGTCACGTAAACATACCATTTATAAGCCCACCCAACATCATTTCCTAAACCTAACTGCGTCAAAAGTGACGCTAATAGTCCTGACCCAGCGTTTAGATCTGACGCTAAAGGAGACTTTTAGTGCCAATAAACACGCCAAAGGCACCTGACCAAGCGTCCATATTTCACGCGATGGGAGTGAGAATATGTTTAAAACATATTAGAGGGGGGGGGAACAAATGATTGATACCCTCGTATGGTTTGGAGCAGTGTTTTAAAAAAATGTGGGTACTTTGGAGGACTGCAGGGGGTACGTGAGCACTATATTTTCTAGACTTGTGTCACTGTTTTTGAAGTTTGTCACTTTATTTAAAGTTTTTTTGGCTTGTCACTATTTTCGACCTGTTCTTGCCTTCCTTCCTTCCTTCCTTCCTTCCTTCCTTCTTTTTTTCTACTGTCTTCTTTTTTTTCTCCAAGTTTGTTGAAGTCGCTTTTTCCAAGTTTTTTATACTATTTTCCACCTATTCTTCTTGCCTTACTTCCTTCTTTCTACTGACTTTTTCCAAGTTTTTACATTGTCTTTAAAGTTTTTGTTGCCTTTTTTCATCAGCATTTAAATGTTTTTCAGTCTGTCGCTGGTCAGGGGGTACTTGGCTTAAAAACACAATTCAAATAGGGGTACATTATTGAAAAAGGTTTCAGAACCACTGGTCTAAACTGCTTCAAAACCTAACTCTTTGATGACTGATATCCTCGTATGGTTTGAAGGACTGGTTGTCTAAAAGTAATCTTAATTATTACATATACATTACTTAATTTATTTGCATTCATTTAGCAATCTGTAGTGGAATAGATTTAAAAAATAAATGAATATACAAATAGCCTGCACAGATTCCAGACTGATAAGAAGGGTTTAGACAGCAGCTGTTGGGAACGTTTAACCCTTGTATTGTCTTGCATTCGACCATGTTATTGTCATCCTGAAAATCAACATTTTTTCTGACGTTTTTGTCTCTTTTTTCAATGTTTTTGGCTCTTTTTTTTACGTTAAACGCTTCTTTTCACTATCATGTAATGTATAAACACCACAAACACCAACTTATTACCAGTTTACACTCATTTTTGGAATTTATGGTCAATAAACCTCATTTATAGGTAATTTTACATAATTCTTGAGTTAAAAAAGCAGAAATTATGAATTATTTAGACTCATATTAAAGGAAGGATAATCACAGAAGGGTATATGTCAATGTTCAGTCTGTTTGTTTTACATTTTCTTTATTTTCAAATGCAATTTCTTTTCATAAAACATGTAAAAGTCAATGAAAGTAGAGATCCTATCTTTTGTTGTACTTGCGATGCACAATGTGTGGAATCATCCATGTTATTTTTTGGGATTATAATAAGGTTGTTAAAAAGAAACCCATATTTCTGATACAGACATTTTGAAAAACGGAGCCAATTTGACCCAAAGACAACACATGGGTTAAATGTTTGTTTAATTAAAAAACATAAATCCCAAAATTTTAAATTCAACTGTTTCGGTGCAAACTAATAACCTGACGAGCCAGATAGTTGGTTAACAGTGTTTGTTTTCTAAATGTTTGGGAATGTTTAAAAAGGAATTTAATTTTTAGGACTAAAATATGTATCACTGTTTGCTATTTTTAATTTAACCTCTCCAATCCTGCCATTGCCTCTGGTTTAGCTTAAAAAAACATCACAAAGCACATCACCAACCAACTAATTATTCATGTTTTTCATTTCAAAACAATGAAATACAGCAACCAATCCACTCTTTTCAGCAGTATTTACCAAAGCTGACGGTGTATTATTTCGTGGTGTAGTATAGGAGTGCGGGTTGGAGTGGTCTACGTACGCGTTGGTGGTCTCTCGTCTTACCTGAGTTGTTCAGTGAGGGTCCAGCAGCATCGCACTGTGGAGCTACGAAGAAGAAGCTGTAAAGACCTGAAGAGATCTGAAGGCTGTGGGAGGATTACAGAGAAACTCTGCTAACAGGATTACTGAGGAAGTGAAGGACAGAGTGAGACGGACCGGGAAGGGATAGGCACTCGGATTAGACTCCTGAAAACCTGATACGTTAAGGAAACCTCAGCACAACTGAACGTTACCAGCCTGGTCTCACAGAATTCCATGAACTGTT
>NC_041331.1:43030082-43042582 GCF_004354835.1 Perca flavescens
CAGCTACATTCATCTGTTACAGCTTTAGTTACTAGTTACTTTAGTTACTCCGCTACATTCATCTGTTACAGCTTTAGTTACTAGTTACTTTAGTTACTCCGCTACATTCATCTGTTACAGCTTTAGTTACTAGTTACTTTAGTTACTCCGCTACATTCATCTGTTACAGCTTTAGTTACTAGTTACTTTAGTTACTCCGCTACATTCATCTGTTACTGCTTTAGTTACTAGTTACTTTAGTTACTCCGCTACATTCATCTGTTACAGCTTTACTTACTAGTTACTTTAGTTACCCGCTACATTCATCTGTTACAGCTTTAGTTACTAGTTACTTTAGTTACTCCGCTACATTCATCTGTTACAGCTTTAGTTACTAGTTACTTTAGTTACTCCACTACATTCATCTGGTACAGCTTAAGTTACTAGTTACTTTAGTTACCCGCTACATTCATCTGTTACAGCTTTAGTTACTAGTTACTTTAGTTACTCCGCTACATTCATCTGTTACAGCTTTAGTTATTAGTTACTTTAGTTACTCCGCTACATTCATCTGATACAGATTTAGTTACTATTTACTTTAGTTACTCCGCTACATTCATCTGTTACAGCTTTAGTTACTAGTTACTTTGGTTACTCCGCTACATTCATCTGTTACAGCTTTAGTTACTGGTTACTTTGGTTACTCCGCTACATTCATCTGTTACAGCTTTACTTACTAGTTACTTTGGTTACTCCGCTACATTCATCTGTTACAGCTTTAGTTACTGGTTACTTTAGTTACTCCGCTACATTCATCTGTTACAGCTTTAGTTACTAGTTACTTTAGTTACTCCGCTACATTCATCTGATACAGATTTAGTTACTAGTTACTTTAGTTACTCCACTACATTCATCTGTTACAGCTTTAGTTACTAGTTACTTTGGTTACTCCACTACATTCATCTGTTACAGCTTTAGTTACTAGTTACTTTAGTTACTCCACTACATTCATCTGTTACAGCTTTAGTTACTAGTTACTTTGGTTACTCCACTACATTCATCTGTTACAGCTTTAGTTACTGGTTACTTTAGTTACTCCACTACATTCATCTGTTACAGCTTTAGTTACTGGTTACTTTAGTTACTCCACTACATTCATCTGTTACAGCTTTAGTTACTAGTTACTTTAGTTACTCCGCTACATTCATCTGGTACAGCTTTAGTTACTAGTTACTTTAGTTACTCCACTACATTCATCTGTTACAGCTTAAGTTACTAGTTACTTTAGTTACTCAGCTACATTCATCTGTTACAGCTTTAGTTACTAGTTACTTTAGTTACTCCGCTACATTCATCTGTTACAGCTTTAGTTACTAGTTACTTTAGTTACTCCGCTACATTCATCTGTTACAGCTTTAGTTACTAGTTACTTTAGTTACTCCGCTACATTCATCTGTTACTGCTTTAGTTAATAGTTACTTTAGTTACTCCGCTACATTCATCTGTTACAGCTTTACTTACTAGTTACTTTAGTTACCCCGCTACATTCATCTGTTACAGCTTTAGTTACTAGTTACTTTAGTTACTCCGCTACATTCATCTGTTACAGCTTTAGTTACTAGTTACTTTAGTTACTCCACTACATTCATCTGGTACAGCTTAAGTTACTAGTTACTTTAGTTACCCGCTACATTCATCTGTTACAGCTTTAGTTACTAGTTACTTTAGTTACTCCGCTACATTCATCTGTTACAGCTTTAGTTATTAGTTACTTTAGTTACTCCGCTACATTCATCTGATACAGATTTAGTTACTATTTACTTTAGTTACTCCGCTACATTCATCTGTTACAGCTTTAGTTACTAGTTACTTTGGTTACTCCGCTACATTCATCTGTTACAGCTTTAGTTACTGGTTACTTTGGTTACTCCGCTACATTCATCTGTTACAGCTTTACTTACTAGTTACTTTGGTTACTCCGCTACATTCATCTGTTACAGCTTTAGTTACTAGTTACTTTAGTTACTCCGCTACATTCATCTGTTACAGCTTTAGTTACTGGTTACTTTAGTTACTCCGCTACATTCATCTGTTACAGCTTTAGTTACTAGTTACTTTAGTTACTCCGCTACATTCATCTGTTACAGCTTTAGTTACTAGTTACTTTAGTTACTCCGCTACATTCATCTGATACAGATTTAGTTACTAGTTACTTTAGTTACTCCACTACATTCATCTGTTACAGCTTTAGTTACTAGTTACTTTGGTTACTCCACTACATTCATCTGTTACAGCTTTAGTTACTAGTTACTTTAGTTACTCCACTACATTCATCTGTTACAGCTTTAGTTACTAGTTACTTTGGTTACTCCACTACATTCATCTGTTACAGCTTTAGTTACTGGTTACTTTAGTTACTCCACTACATTCATCTGTTACAGCTTTAGTTACTGGTTACTTTAGTTACTCCACTACATTCATCTGTTACAGCTTTAGTTACTAGGACCTTTCAACATTGAGTAATTTTACTTGAATACTTTAACTACCTTTTCCTGAAGAAACTTACAGACTTTTCCTTAAGTAACATTTTCAATGCAGAACTTTTAACTTGTAACTTGTATTTTTACAGTATGGTATCAGTACTTTTACTGAAGTATAGGCTCTGAATACTTGTTCCATTCACAGTAAATATAAAGTAGAATCTAATCTAATCTAAGGTGAGGAAACATGAGCTCACACTGCCCTCCTCTGGACAAATGGTAAACTCCAACATCAGTGTGTCTGCAGAGCAAGTCACAAGGGTTAGACAGACAGAGAGACAGACAGACAGACATACAGACAGACAGACAGACAGACAGACAGAGAGACAGACAGACAGACAGAGAGACAGAGATACAGACAGAGAGACATACAGACAGTCAGATAGACAGACAGAGAGACAGACAGACAGACAGACAGAGACACAGAGAGAGAGAGACCAGCTAGCAGCTGACCCATTATATATTCTAGTGTATTATCATAATTTGTTTAACATGTGCAAATATTTTTTGAATCTCTGAGGAGCTATGATGGAGGATGGATCTCTGAGGAGCTATGAGTGAGGATGGATCTCTGAGAAGCTATGATGGAGGATGGATCTCTGAGAAGCTATGATGGAGGATGGATCTCTGAGGAGCTATGATGGAGGATGGATCTCTGAGGAGCTATGATGGAGGAGGGAACTCTGAGGAGCTATGATGGAGGATGGATCTCTGAGGAGCTATGATGGAGGATGGATTTCTGAGGAGCTATGATGGAGGATGGATCTCTGAGGAGCTATGAGTGAGGATGGATCTCTGAGAAGCTATGATGGAGGATGGATCTCTGAGAAGCTATGATGGAGGATGGATCTCTGAGGAGCTATGATGGAGGATGGATCTCTGAGGAGCTATGAGTGAGGATGGATCTCTGAGGAGCTATGAGTGAGGATGGATCTCTGAGGAGCTATGAGTGAGGATGGATCTCTGAGGAGCTATGAGTGAGGATGGATCTCTGAGGAGCTATGATGGAGGATGGATCTCTGAGGAGCTATGATGGAGGATGGATCTCTGAGGAGCTATGAGTGAGGATGGATCTCTGAGGAGCTATGAGTGAGGATGGATCTCTGAGGAGCTATGATGGAGGATGGATTTCTGAGGAGTTATGATGGAGGATGGATCTCTGAGGAGCTATGAGTGAGGATGGATCTCTGAGGAGCTATGATGGAGGATGGATTTCTGAGGAGCTATGATGGAGGATGGATCTCTGAGGAGCTATGAGTGAGGATGGATCTCTGAGGAGCTATGATGGAGGATGGATCTCTGAGGAGCTATGATGGAGGATGGATCTCTGAGGAGCTATGATGGAGGACAGAGAGCAGCCTTCCTGTAAGCCATGCAGCTGAAAGCCGTTACTAATACTACTCACACAGCTGACGAATTCCTGTGACGCTTCAGAGGGAAAGGACGTCTCATTCTTCTGAAAACATTTCCTCGTTTCCTCTCTCTTCGCATGATTCCCTCATGTCTCTCCTCTCCTTGGTGGGACGGACTAAGATGGAAGGAAGGTAGCTGTACCAAGAGAAATCTCAATCATTACCAATCTTACAGAGATGGAGACTGTAGGGATATGTAAGAAGATAACATAGACACAGGCTAATTATTGCTAACTAACATGCTAGTTAACATTAGTAATTAAACCTAAACAGCTAATTTAAGTCCAAACTGCCTGTGAGCTTCTCCTGTATTATACGGTAATTCCTCTACTGTGTGACAGTAAGTCTTGTGGTTATGACCCAATTGTTAGCCTATTTTTATAAAAGCTGACAAATGGACAAATGGTAAACTGCAACATCAGTGTGTCTGCAGAGCAAGTCACAAGGGTTAGACAGACAGAGAGACAGACAGACAGACATACAAACAGACAGACAGAGAGACAGACAGACAGACAGAGAGACAGAGATACAGACAGAGAGACATACAGACAGTCAGATAGACAGACAGAGAGACAGACAGACAGACAGACAGACAGACAGAGACACAGAGAGAGAGAGAGCAGCTAGCAGCTGACTCATTAAATATTCTAGTGTATTATCATAATTTGTTTAACATGTGCAAATATTTTTTGAATCACTGAGGAGCTATGATGGAGGTGGGAACTCTGAGGAGCTATGAGTGAGGATGGATCTCTGAGAAGCTATGATGGAGGATGGATCTCTGAGAAGCTATGATGGAGGATGGATCTCTGAGGAGCTATGATGGAGGATGGATCTCTGAGGAGCTATGATGGAGGAGGGAACTCTGAGGAGCTATGATGGAGGATGGATCTCTGAGGAGCTATGATGGAGGATGGATTTCTGAGGAGCTATGATGGAGGATGGATCTCTGAGGAGCTATGAGTGAGGATGGATCTCTGAGAAGCTATGATGGAGGATGGATCTCTGAGAAGCTATGATGGAGGATGGATCTCTGAGGAGCTATGATGGAGGATGGATCTCTGAGGAGCTATGATGGAGGAGGGAACTCTGAGGAGCTATGAGTGAGGATGGATCTCTGAGGAGCTATGATGGAGGATGGATCTCTGAGAAGCTATGATGGAGGATGGATCTCTGAGGAGCTATGAGTGAGGATGGATCTCTGAGGAGCTATGAGTGAGGATGGATCTCTGAGGAGCTATGATGGAGGATGGATCTCTGAGGAGCTATGATGGAGGATGGATCTCTGAGGAGCTATGAGTGAGGATGGATCTCTGAGGAGCTATGAGTGAGGATGGATCTCTGAGGAGCTATGATGGAGGATGGATTTCTGAGGAGCTATGATGGAGGATGGATCTCTGAGGAGCTATGAGTGAGGATGGATCTCTGAGGAGCTATGATGGAGGATGGATTTCTGAGGAGCTATGATGGAGGATGGATCTCTGAGGAGCTATGAGTGAGGATGGATCTCTGAGGAGCTATGATGGAGGATGGATCTCTGAGGAGCTATGATGGAGGATGGATCTCTGAGGAGCTATGATGGAGGACAGAGAGCAGCCTTCCTGTAAGCCATGCAGCTGAAAGCCGTTACTAATACTACTCACACAGCTGACGAATTCCTGTGACGCTTCAGAGGGAAAGGACGTCTCATTCTTCTGAAAACATTTCCTCGTTTCCTCTCTCTTCGCATGATTCCCTCATGTCTCTCCTCTCCTTGGTGGGACGGACTAAGATGGAAGGAAGGTAGCTGTACCAAGAGAAATCTCAATCATTACCAATCTTACAGAGATGGAGACTGTAGGGATATGTAAGAAGATAACATAGACACAGGCTAATTATTGCTAACTAACATGCTAGTTAACATTAGTAATTAAACCTAAACAGCTAATTTAAGTCCAAACTGCCTGTGAGCTTCTCCTGTATTATACGGTAATTCCTCTACTGTGTGACAGTAAGTCTTGTGGTTATGACCCAATTGTTAGCCTATTTTTATAAAAGCTGACAAATGGACAAATGGTAAACTGCAACATCAGTGTGTCTGCAGAGCAAGTCACAAGGGTTAGACAGACAGAGAGACAGACAGACAGACAGACAGACAGACAGAGACACAGAGAGAGAGAGAGCAGCTAGCAGCTGACTCATTAAATATTCTAGTGTATTATCATAATTTGTTTAACATGTGCAAATATTTTTTGAATCACTGAGGAGCTATGATGGAGGTGGGAACTCTGAGGAGCTATGAGTGAGGATGGATATGATGGAGGATGGATCTCTGAGAAGCTATGATGGAGGATGGATCTCTGATGGAGGATGGATGGAGGAGGGAACTCTGAGGAGCTATGATGGAGGATGGATCTCTGAGGAGCTATGATGGAGGATGGATTTCTGAGGAGCTATGATGGAGGATGGATCTCTGAGGAGCTATGAGTGAGGATGGATCTCTGAGAAGCTATGATGGAGGATGGATCTCTGAGAAGCTATGATGGAGGATGGATCTCTGAGGAGCTATGATGGAGGATGGATCTCTGAGGAGCTATGATGGAGGAGGGAACTCTGAGGAGCTATGAGTGAGGATGGATCTCTGAGGAGCTATGATGGAGGATGGATCTCTGAGAAGCTATGATGGAGGATGGATCTCTGAGGAGCTATGAGTGAGGATGGATCTCTGAGGAGCTATGAGTGAGGATGGATCTCTGAGGAGCTATGATGGAGGATGGATCTCTGAGGAGCTATGATGGAGGATGGATCTCTGAGGAGCTATGAGTGAGGATGGATCTCTGAGGAGCTATGAGTGAGGATGGATCTCTGAGGAGCTATGATGGAGGATGGATTTCTGAGGAGCTATGATGGAGGATGGATCTCTGAGGAGCTATGAGTGAGGATGGATCTCTGAGGAGCTATGATGGAGGATGGATTTCTGAGGAGCTATGATGGAGGATGGATCTCTGAGGAGCTATGAGTGAGGATGGATCTCTGAGGAGCTATGATGGAGGATGGATCTCTGAGGAGCTATGATGGAGGATGGATCTCTGAGGAGCTATGATGGAGGACAGAGAGCAGCCTTCCTGTAAGCCATGCAGCTGAAAGCCGTTACTAATACTACTCACACAGCTGACGAATTCCTGTGACGCTTCAGAGGGAAAGGACGTCTCATTCTTCTGAAAACATTTCCTCGTTTCCTCTCTCTTCGCATGATTCCCTCATGTCTCTCCTCTCCTTGGTGGGACGGACTAAGATGGAAGGAAGGTAGCTGTACCAAGAGAAATCTCAATCATTACCAATCTTACAGAGATGGAGACTGTAGGGATATGTAAGAAGATAACATAGACACAGGCTAATTATTGCTAACTAACATGCTAGTTAACATTAGTAATTAAACCTAAACAGCTAATTTAAGTCCAAACTGCCTGTGAGCTTCTCCTGTATTATACGGTAATTCCTCTACTGTGTGACAGTAAGTCTTGTGGTTATGACCCAATTGTTAGCCTATTTTTATAAAAGCTGACAAATGGACAAATGGTAAACTGCAACATCAGTGTGTCTGCAGAGCAAGTCACAAGGGTTAGACAGACAGAGAGACAGACAGACAGACATACAAACAGACAGACAGAGAGACAGACAGACAGACAGAGAGACAGAGATACAGACAGAGAGACATACAGACAGACAGAGACACAGAGAGAGAGAGAGCAGCTAGCAGCTGACTCATTAAATATTCTAGTGTATTATCATAATTTGTTTAACATGTGCAAATATTTTTTGAATCACTGAGGAGCTATGATGGAGGTGGGAACTCTGAGGAGCTATGAGTGAGGATGGATCTTTGAGGAGCTATGATGGAGGATGGATCTCTGAGGAGCTATGATGGAGGAGGGAACTCTGAGGAGCTATGAGTGAGGATGGATCTCTGAGGAGCTATGATGGAGGATGGATCTCTGAGAAGCTATGATGGAGGATGGATCTCTGAGGAGCTATGAGTGAGGATGGATCTCTGAGGAGCTATGAGTGAGGATGAATCTCTGAGGAGCTATGATGGAGGATGGATCTCTGAGGAGCTATGAGTGAGGATGGATCTCTGAGGAGCTATGATGGAGGATGGATCTCTGAGGAGCTATGATGGAGGATGGATCTCTGAGGAGCTATGATGGAGGATGGATCTCTGAGGAGCTATGAGTGAGGATGGATCTCTGAGGAGCTATGATGGAGGATGGATTTCTGAGGAGCTATGATGGAGGATGGATCTCTGAGGAGCTATGAGTGAGGATGGATCTCTGAGGAGCTATGATGGAGGATGGATCTCTGAGGAGCTATGATGGAGGATGGATCTCTGAGGAGCTATGATGGAGGACAGAGAGCAGCCTTCCTGTAAGCCATGCAGCTGAAAGCCGTTACTAATACTACTCACACAGCTGACGAATTCCTGTGACGCTTCAGAGGGAAAGGACGTCTCATTCTTCTGAAAACATTTCCTCGTTTCCTCTCTCTTCGCATGATTCCCTCATGTCTCTCCTCTCCTTGGTGGGACGGACTAAGATGGAAGGAAGGTAGCTGTACCAAGAGAAATCTCAATCATTACCAATCTTACAGAGACGGAGACTGTAGGGATATGTAAGAAGATAACATAGACACAGGCTAATTATTGCTAACTAACATGCTAGTTAACATTAGTAATTAAACCTAAACAGCTAATTTAAGTCCAAACTGCCTGTGAGCTTCTCCTGTATTATACGGTAATTCCTCTACTGTGTGACAGTAAGTCTCGTGGTTATGACCCAATTGTTAGCCTATTTTTATAAAAGCGTCTGCTACGGAGCCATAACGTGAGCTACAAGGTAATGGAGCCTTTTATACATTGTTGTGTTTCTTTAGAAATAATCAACAGAAAAATAGAGTCTTTAAACGCTTCAGATGTAAAGTTATTCTCTGTCAAAGTGACGTCAAAATGAATGGGAGTCAATGGGATGCAAAAAGCGGGTGAGTGCTTGTTAGCATCAAAATGGCTCCATAGGAGCTATGCGTTGTGAGGAGAGGCTTACCCCCTTGGTTATGTCCCGCCTCCACTTCCTGTCTCAAAGGTAATTACATCACACCAAAACCTTTCACCGAAGCTCTGTCCACATCTTTATCAGCAGTCAGCACTTATCTCAGATGATATACAGCTTTTGATTGCGTTGCCATGGAATCACAGAGGAGAGAGAGCTCAGAGCAATGAATGAATCAATGAAGTCCAGCTCACATTCCTCTGGATTACACCACTTTATAAACCTCTTCACCCCTTTAGCACAAACTCTGCCTTCCTTCAGCAGTACAGGACAAAGGGTATCTCTGTTTAAACTGTAGATCCTCTGCAGGATTCTTCCTTCTCCAGCCAGCAGAGACAGAAAAACAAGTGCAAGAAAAAAACTCAAGAAATGCTTGGAATGTGAAAAGTTACTGAGCTGGCATAACGTAGGAATTAGTCTCTGGGGACGATGGACAACTATCCACAGAGAATTTCATGCCAGGTTTTTGAGAAAAGAGAGAGAGTCCTTTGTCAAGTCTGGCTGCTGTTGGATGTTAAAAAAAAACAGAAAACAATAGAGCTTTCCGCTCTCTGTTAACATTGTTTTTGTCGGCAGGAGTTTCCTCTGTAAGTGGAAGAGTTTGGCATTACATAACAGAGGAAAGAATGCAGAAAGAGTCCAGCTGATCAGAGCCAAACACTGAGAGGTACATACTGAACATTGAGCAGGTTTCTGACTCTACAGGCTTGAATTTTTTCAGTCTTTTGGCGGGGATGTGGACTGAAAAAGCTCATATCAGCACAACTGTACGGTCCACTCAGAGACCAGTGTCGGGACCCATCGGGACCCGTCGGGCTCGGTTCGGGTATCCATGCCTTAATAAACAAGCTAAAATGCGAGTATGCGTCTTCATAACACCCCAATAATGGCATACGAATTGCCGTGTCATACATACACCACTTCATGAGATCAGTCTGGAGATGTTGTAACAATAACGGACGCGATTGCATAGACCGGGTTGCCATGATTGGCTGCGATGGCTCGTGGCGACCGTGCGCCAAGTGGCGTGTTATCGGGACGCGCCCCCAAATGCGCTGATTCAACCCGGTCTCATGACAGTACGTGTAATGGTCACATTATTTTAATCTATAGATACGTGTTCACGGGGACGTTTTAGTCGTTTTTTTCGTGGTGGCCAGGACGAAAATGTAAACTAATGTATTTAAATGGGAAGCATATGTCGTGGTCACAGCACAAAAACGTCCCCGGGAACACGTATCTATAGATTAAAAACATTGTGACCATTACATGGCTGAGCGCAAGAAGCATGAAACAGCTTTAAGTTCTGCAAACCATAAGATGATATCCGTTTTCCCTGCTCATAGCTAAACCAGAGAACGTTTACATGATTTTGTCTATCTCGGCTCTGTTAGCGCTGTAAGATCCGCCAGAACAGCCTCCATTACATAAATAGATAGAGATAGAGATACTTTAAATTAAGGCATCCAATAGCTTATACACATCAGAATCAGAATCAGAAAGGGTTTTATTGGAAAGTTTGTTTTTTACATATACAAGGAATTTGTCATGGTGTTGTTGGTGCACGTCACACATTCTCTAAATATAAGAAGGATAAAAAGAATATAAGTATAAACATATACACATAGTATGTATTAATATAGATACAAATAAATGTAAAATACATAATAAAAATAAGTTAAACAGTAGTAAAAAGGAACGCTACAGCAGAGTAAGTACAGTGGCATGTAGAGCCAAAGGTTGGGTGATGATTTTGCAGTTACTGCCCCGGGACTCTGGAACAAGTTACCCCCTGAAATTTGGACGACTACAGATGTAGCGCTTTTTAGGTCTAAACTCAAAACTTATCTGTTTAGAAAGGCTTTTAATACATAGTAGTGGTGTGACAATTTCCCTCTCCTATTTCTATGTAACCTTTTCTGATTTTATTGTTTCTACGTGTCATTCTTTTTATTGTATGATATGTTATATGATGTGTGTTTTAGTCTTGGTTTCTGATGTGAAGCCTGTTGGTTACTGTAAAGTGCTATATAAATAAATGTTGATTGGTTGATTGATTATTGATAAGGCTAGTGGCGGACGGGAAAAAACTGTTCATGTGGCGTGAGGTTTTGGTCCTGATGGACCTCAGCCTCCTGCCAGAGAGGTGTGGCTCAAAGAGTTTGTGCCATCTTTCCAGCACACTTAATTTGCATCATACATACACAGGCACACAGACAAATGAAATCCACGTACAAATACATACTCCAAAAATACAATATTCAATAGTGTGCCCTTACAGTAACTGCACTCTACCCAACCTTTGGACAGTTAAAGCCATCACCCAATGGAATAGTTCCATCAGAAGCTTCAAATTTCAATTAAAACATGAGCTAGCTATCTCGAAGTTAGTTGTTTCCTGTAGAAAACGGAGTGTCAAGGTCCAGTGTGTGGGAATTTCTCCCATCTAGCGTTGAGATCGTATATTGCAATCACCTCTCTTGCACCACGCAGTTCAAAGCACGTATTACAGCTACGGTAGCCTTCACGCTTCAAAAAGCCGGTCTCTTTCTCTTTTTTACTTAAAACCAATCAACTCTGCAACCACTAACGTGCTGCTTGTATTTCATTTTTTTTTGTGTTTCAACATGGTGCTGAACAGTACTGTATTTCATGTTCTGCAGAACAAATTAACTGATCTTGCAGCTTCAACACTGAGCAGTCCCTCTGTGTGTCTCTGAAAGTCTGCCAAAGGTGTGTCGAAAACTTTCTAACAGCTCAATCTGATTGTCACAGCCTTCACTTCCTGTTTTGTTCTGAAAGATATGAACTGAAGTTCATACACAATTTGACTTCTGTCTGATTCATGAACAAACTCTAAATATTACAGTGATCGTTGTCTCGTTCTTGTCACATAGCAACACAGTGTATAGTTCATTTTAAATACAGTGGGTGGTGGAAGTGGACTGGAGGAGGTATTTCGTTATTGGTCAACCAGTTCTGCTAATATTTATCTAGACGGTGAGTGATAAACTGGGCGTGGAGGGGGTCAGGGTGGTGGTGCTGGCAGGGATTTATGGATCTGATTAAAGTTAATAAGTTACAGTGAACAAGCCCCACAAATTCAGGTGAATGAATGCAGGAAGTGACCTCACTGACGGGAGTGGGTGTGGTTTGGAAAGCTGCCAGTTTGAATTCAATTAGTCTCTATGTCCAGCAGATTCTCACTCCCATCGCGAAAAATACGGACGCTTGGTCAGGTGTCTTTGGCGTTGTTATGGAACCTAAAACTCTCCTTTAGCGTCAGATCTAAATGTGCTTTATCTAAACGTGTTTGGTTGGGACTATTGGCGTCACTTTTGACGCAGTTAGGTTTAGGAAAAGGTTGTGGGTGGGCTTACGTTTCCATGGGAAGAACGGGACAGTTGGGTTTAGGAAAAGAAGAACGGGACAGTTGGGTTTAGGTAAAGAAGAACGGGACAGTTGCGTTTAGGTAAAGAAGAACAGGA
>NC_041331.1:43045082-43080082 GCF_004354835.1 Perca flavescens
ACAGGAGCACAAAGCGAAGCATTTTGGTGGTTTTTCGGTACTTTAAACTGCAAGAAACATCCCTCAAGTCTTGTATAAAAGTACTTGTAAGCAATACTTGAGTAAAAGTACAAGTACGTTAAAAGAAAATGACTTTGGTAGAAGATATAGTCGCCTTTTAGAATATTACTTGAGTTAAAGTACCTGAGATTTACTGTGTGTCTTCCTGACAGTGAAGCATAAAGCTGACATCAGCAATGAAAACAACAGAGAAAATCTGGGAGCAATGATGCTTATTTTGCAGCAATACATTTCTTCTGATTTCATTTTGTAGTAACCAACGAGTAACGAAAATGCTTAAGGGGAAATGTACCGGAGCAAAAGTCAATGTTTCCAGAAATATTTGGGCTAAATAACAAAGTAAAGTACAGATGGGTGAAAATTCTACAAATTATTTGCACTGCATCAGTCCAACGAGTCATCCAGCCTCAGTGAGTTTGCAAAAAATCATTCCTTGATTCCTTGATTTGTTGTCCTCTCGTCCACTATGCAACTTTTAGTTTTTCTCAGTCAAAATAAAAAAACTAGCTTGTCACTTTTTTTTGTCATTTCTGTCACTTTTTACATTTTTTTGTCGTAATTTTCGTAATTTTTCATTGTTTTTGTCACGTTTTACAACATTTTCTTCACTTTTTTCCAAGTTTTTGTCACTTTATCTGACGTTTTTGACACTTTTTTCGTTGTTCTTGTCACTTTTTACGTTTTTTGGTCACTTTTTTTGACATATTTGTCACTTTTTTCAAAGTTTTTTTTTCCCATTTCCCAAAGTTTTTGTCACTTTTATTCTGCACTTTTTTTTACGTTTTTGTTGTTGTTTTATCTCCTACGTTTTGAAGCTTTTTCCAACATTTCTGTCATTTCTTCCGGTGAGATAGCGGAAGTAGCCGTTTCCTAGTAACGTTAACGTTAGCCCCAGCCAGAGTGCTAGAGAAAGACATCGCTCGGGCCCCAGCCAGCCGACAACAGTGTTTCTTTCTAAAATTATTTCAACTATAGCTAATTTAACTAACACTGGTTTGTGTTTTAACATAAGTAGTTTTTATTATTAGTATAAAATGTCATTGTTCGCAGCTGTACAAACAACCAGACTAAGCTAAATCTGTGGCTTCAACAACAGTGTGTTGACATAATTCACAAGGTATCATGGGAGCTAGGAATAAGGTGGATACAATTTCCTAAAACAGGGCGCCCGGCTAGCTCAGTTGGTTGAGTGGGTGCCCCAATATAGAGGTTTACTGCTCGACACAGCGGCCGCAGGTTTGACTCTGACCTGCGTCCCTTTGCTGCATGTTATTCCCCTTCTCTCTCCAAATATCCAAATAAAGGCATAAAAATGTCACAAAAATAAAAGTTTCTGCTTTAAAGGTCCCATGGCATAACAATTTTTAGGGGACCACTAAGGTCTATATAAAAGAGACTTCAGATACAGTATTAGGGGACCACTAAGGCCTATATAAAAGAGACTTCAGATACAGTATTAGGGGACCACTAAGGCCTATATAAAAGAGACTTCAGATACAGTATTAGGGTACCACTAAGGCCTATATAAAAGAGACTTCAGATACAGTATTAGGGGACCACTAAGGTCTATATAAAACAGACTTCAGATACAGTATTAGAGGACCAGTAAGAGATCAAATCTCACTCAGGCGCCTCGATGGAGGCGCTCCAGATGTGTTGGTGGATGGGCGCGGCTGGGTAAAGTCCCCCCTGCAGCCCACGCTGCTCTCTGCCCTCTCCTGTAATTACCAGAGTATCACGTTGGTGTCAAATGGAGAGGGAGGATCACAGAGAGGTGGTGGAGCGCTGCACTGGAAGCAGAAGAAATGAATCCGTAAAAAATTGTAGAAAAAGGTTGCCACAGTAAAAATACAGAATCGATTATTGGTAGGGTTGTAAATTACACCTTGGTCCGTGATAGAGATTCACAAGTGTGTGTGTGTGTGTGTGTGCGCATGTGTCTCTGTGTGCGTCTCGGTTTGTGCGTGTGTGTGTGTCTGTGTGTCTACATGTGTCTCTGTTTGTGCGTGTGTGTGTGTGTGTCTCTGTCTGTGTGTGTGTCTCTGTTTGTGTGTGTGTATGTCTGTGTGTGTGTGTCTCTGTGTATCTGTGTGTGTATGTGAGTGTGTGCGTGTGTGTCTCTGTGTGTGTGTGTGTCTTGGTGTGTGTCTGTGTGTACGTGTCTGAGTTCATTTACAATCCAGACCACGTCGCCCTAGGTGACTTCAGGCAGGTAGCAGAGAGACTTGGTCCAGTATCTATCGGGCTCCACCATTATAAAAAGCTAACCTGAAGAGCCCCATCCTCACTCAGAGACCTTCTTCCTCTCTTCAAGTGTTGCGTGACATATAGGCCTTTTGTTTCTGTTGGACAGAAACTTCTGGACTGTCTGTATATCCGCTGCTGCTAGGTGATGGGTGAAACACACTAACCTGCACACACTTCCTGTTCCTGTTCATGTTATGTAAGAATAGGCTCGTTCTCAAGTCGGACAGTTTCCAGCTGATTCCAGCAGCCTTCAGGCTGAACAGGAAATCACAGAAACACTGCGGTCCGATTCTGATTTAATAAAATGTTATCAGAGCCATATATCCATAGACATTATATAAACTGGACCACCAGACCCCGTGTCTCTGGTCTGAGACCAGTGGAGGATATCAGAAGTCTCTTTCCCGGTGCTGGCTGAGTGTTACTGAGCAGCCTCCAACTGAGCTTGCAGACGTAGATGTGACGTGAGCAACCTGTCTGAAAGTGTGAAGTCTTCTGGTAGCTGTGAGAGAGAAATCTCAATCATTCCCAATCTTACAGAGACGGAGAGTGTAGGTATATGTAAGGAGATAACATAGACACAGGCTAATTACTGATCACTAACATGCTAGTTAACATTAGTAATTACTGATCACTAACATGCTAGTTAACATTAGTAATTAAACCTAAACAGCTAATGGAAGTCCAAACTGCCTGTGAGCTTCTCCTGTACTATACGGTAATTCCTCTACTGTGTGACAGTAAGTCTCGTGGTTATGACCCAATCGTTAGCCTATTTTTATAAAAGCGTTCTGCTACGGAGCCATAACGTGAGCTACAAGGTAATGGAGCCTTTTATACATTGACGTGTTTCTTTCTAAGCTTTTCTTTGAGAAAAGAACCAAGAATGGCACTGAAGTCATTCTTAAAAAGGGAAGATGTGTTGGGAGTTTAAAGTTTAATCTATCAACTAGCGTTGCTCTGGTTGGTTGGAGCACTAGCCTATCGCGTGCGGAGAGAATATGAAAGTCAACCGTTTATCCCGCCCCTCAGATTGAGCCCTGACCAATGGGGAGTTTGGGTCTGGCTTGTCAGGCTAGATTTTCTGCCCAATGATGCCAAAAAAAATGTGCCTACCACAGCTTTAAGTTATGTATGTGAGATACAACGATTAGTCCAAAACAAAAGGGATCTACGACAAAATGCATGTGCCTTGAAGGTAATGGAGCCTTTTATACATTGTCGTGTTTCTTTAGAAATAAACAACGGACAAATAGAGTCTTTAAACGCTTCAGATGTAAAGTTATTCTCTGTCAAAGTGACGTCAAAATGAATGGGAGTCAATGGGATGATAACGGGAGGTGATGGCTTGTTAGTCTCAAAATGGCGCCATAGGAGTCATAATTAAAACAACTGGAGAGGCTTATATCAGCTGGTACACAAGTCTCCAGTTGTTTTAATTATGACAGAGTAGCTCTCAGAATGCCATACATGTGATCTGTTGCTGATTTTAATAAACATACACTGTAGATGATCTGTAATCTGAACAGATTTAGTCTCTCTGACTTCTAAACATCACTATCAGCCTCACAACATGTGTTCTGTACAAATAGCACTTAAAATCCCTCCAAATCAAAATCTATAAAAAGTTTATATAAAACGTCACCATGTTGAGTCGATTCTGAATCAGCTGTTAGATCAGCTGAGAGGCCGCCAGGCGTTTCCCAGCATGCCCCTGGGTCCGCCTGGATCTTGCAGTCGGTGAAAAGCAACTGCCTGGCTCTCAAACCTGCGGCCGCCTCGATCTCGTGAGATTATCGTTGCCCACGTGTGCATCAGACGTCAAAGCATGTCGGGATCAAGTCGGACACAAATCTACCCAGCATGCATTGGGCGGCGATCGCTGGTGATCGATTCTGCACAGACCTGGCTCATCTCCAACGAGCTTAGTGTCAAAAGGTCGGGAGAGCTTTCCAGCTCCTCTGAAATTCATTAAAATCACAATAACTTTATCGATTGTGTGTTACTAATCAAACTAACACTTTAGTTCAGTGTGTGTGTGTGTGTCACATAACAGGCACCGTGCGTCTCCACATCTGTTTGTTCTGTGATCCATTTATCCTTATCTGCAGACACGCCCTCTGCCACGTCCTGGTCAATCAATCAAACACACCCATCTGAGGCGTTTACAGCCCGCTGGAATCTGAAGCTCTCGCTGATAGCAGACTATTGTTGGCTCGTCTTGTGCTTTCAGAAAATCTGCTGAAGAGGAAACCTGGAAACGTTTCCATTGGGAGGAAATGTGTATTCAGAACTGATGGTGTCTTTGGGATTTCACCTCCGGTGCAGGAAGGGAAAGTTTCCATCCGGGTTTTAAGTAGGATGTGTCGAAAACGTTGAAAAAAGAGTGAGAAAAACAGTTTTTTTAATAATCGGGACACATTTAGCCGATTATCGTCCGTTAGACAGTCTGGAGAGGTCGGTGACGCGAGTCTGTTCGGTGTGTCCCGTGCCGTCGTCAGTCTGGGGGGCTGTCGGCGTTCATTTTGGCCGACCTGGCATGTTCAGTCGCCGGCAGGGCAGTCAGGACTCACCAGGAAATGAGTGAATGAGGTGACTAGAGTCTCTCAAAATCTGCCGAAAAGCTTTTAAACTGACCTTCGTTGAGCTGAAATGAAGACAGATTCAGGAACGGAACAGCCTATTTCTCGCTTAAAATGTTTTCAGAAACATGTTTCGGTGAAAGTATTTTAGTACAATATGAGATCGGATTCTGAACGAGCCGCCATGATAGTCCGGCTTTGAATTTCCAGAGAAAACAAACCCATGTGAACCGGTTTTCATTTCCTGGGCAACAACACAGATTAGCGCCGCCTAGTGTTATGGAGATGTATTACATCTCGTCTCGTCTTTTTGGTGTGTTCTGTGGAACTTTTTGGACCAACACGGGGAGACTGATCATTTTGGTGTGTAAGCAGCTGGTGGTTTAGGTGGTAAAAAAATGTTCAGGTTATTGAGAGGTTGGAACAATGGAGCGTCGGAGAAATGGGACAGTCCCCAATGCACCACGAGGTGTGTGTGGGCCTTTTACACAGAAACGGATCATACAGTGTCTGTTTCTTTAAAATTAGGCTACATTTACTTCGCTATGTTTTGGTTTTTAAGCATTTGACTTTTGAGCCAGAAGTGGTCTTAGTAGCTTAGTCTCATCAAAACTAGAAGAAAACGACAGTGTTTTTATTTTTAACTTGGAAAAAAGTGACAAAAAGGTCAAAAAAGTAATAAAAAAAACGACCAATTCTTTTTTTTATGTTAAAAAAATGTCTGAAAAAAACACAAAAAAACAAATCTAAATTTTTTTTTTTTTTAAACTGCTAAAACAAAAATTTGTAAAAAGGTTAGTAAATAATATATTTTTACTTTAATTTTTGACAGGACAGCTAGGTGAGAGAGGGGGAAGACATGCAGGAAATTATGACCTGTCAGATTCACACCCTGGACATCTGCGTTCAGGCCTAAACCTCTCAGTATATGTGCGCCTGCTCTACCCACTGAGCCAACCCGGCCACTACAAAATCATCTTCAGTTGCAGCTCTAAAGCACAGAAGAGGGAACAACAGTTCAGAATCTGCTGAAGTGGAAAAGTTGCGATAGTGATTAATAGAAACTGTTCTTTGTGTGTTGCCTCCCTGCAGGTTTGACTCAACATGGCGCTCGTTTCGGAGTTTCTGGGCCAACTGACGCTGTCGTACGGAGGGGTGAGTCACCTGCTATCATCGCACAGGAAACAGGACACAATGATGCACACAGATATTTATCATCCTGATAATGCTGCAACAGTTATTGCACTATAACATATTGCCATATCACCCATATATTAACATGTGTGGACGTATGTACAGATTTTCGTATCTTTACTGCCTGAGAGAGGACCCATAGTGTCGAGGCGGTATAGTGTTTTACTGCCCTCGTAAAGTAGATAAAGGTGTGGTTGGTTCTCCACCCAGAGAGAAACCTGATAAAGGGAAGGCGGGGCCGTCCTGCAGAGACTGAAGGCGGATCAATGAGTGAAGAGTAAAACACAGCTATGTGTTGGGGGTCAGCCCTATGTTCCCACAGCCCTATGTTCCCACAGCCCAATGGTCCCACAGCCCTATGTTCCCACAGCCCAATGGTCCCATAGCCCTATGTTCCTACAGCCCTATGTTCCCACAGCCCTATGTTCCCACAGCTCTATGTTCCCACAGCCCTATGTTCCCACAGCTCAATGGTCCCACAGCCCAATGGTCCTACAGCCCTATGGTCCCACAGCTCTATGTTCCCACAGCCCAATGGTCCCATAGCCCAATGGTCCCACAGCCCTATGGTCCCATAGCCCAATGGTCCCACAGCCCTATGTTCCCACAGCCCAATGGTCCCATAGCCCAATGGTCCCACAGCCCTATGTTTCCACAGCCCTATGTTCCCACAGCCTAATGGTCCCATAGCCCTATGTTCCCACAGCCCTATGTTCCCACAGCCCAATGGTCCCATAGCCCAGTGGTCCCACAGCCCAATGGTCCCACAGCCCTATGTTTCCACAGCCCTATGGTCCCACAGCCCAATGGTCCCACAGCCCTATGGTCCCACAGCCCTATGTTCCCACAGCCCTATGGTCCCACAGCCCAATGGTCCCACAGCCCTATGGTCCCACAGCCCTATGTTCCCACAGCCCTATGGTCCCACAGCCCAATGGTCCCACAGCCCAATGGTGCCACAGCCCTATGTTCCCACAGCCCTATGGTCCCACAGCCCAATGGTCCCACAGCCCTATGGTCCCACAGCCCAATGGTCCCACAGCCCAATGTTTCCACAGCCCTATGTTCCCACATTTCCAAGATTTTTTCAAGATGTTTCAGTCAGCCAATCACACAATCTATAGTAACTATTGTTAAAGCACAGTCAGCATAAATTTGCAATTTGATAGAGAGTTTAATTGCACAAACTCCAATAAATTACATGAATATATATATATATATCTGTCCTCTGTAGGAAGCGGAGCCCAAATTCCCCACCGTGGTGCCGGCACGAGACTTCGACCCAGCCACAGACGCTGCCAGGATCGAGACGGCCATCAAAACCAAAGGTGAGAGAGTCCAACAACTCACCTTGCCAGCTGCCTGCAAGTTTCCACATATTTTCTCAGACTTAGCGTCACCGTGTCCACGTTCGGACACCACTCGCTGCTATTGGCCATATTGGGGCACTCCCGACATGACGCACCTTCTGGTCTTTTCGCGGTACTTTACGTTTCCGATCTTCATCAAAAATGTTAGCAGAATTGATCCATACCCATCTAACAACTGAATGTTCCTATATGTACATGGACATTTAGATGTCTAATTAGAATATGAAAGTGACTTTGATGAGGAAGAGAAGTAATAACGCTCGGGCGACGATCTTTCCCTCTAAAAAGTTTCTATTTTTACTTTACTGGAAATTAAGGAGCTTTTATTGCATAGTTCAGAGTTGTTGAAGCATGTCATTTTATTGTGAAGGACGGAAGTACGATCCAGAGAGTCTGGATCATGTTACAACAAAGTCTTTCACTTCAGAAACAAACCTGAGACTACAGAGAGCCGTCTGAGTTCGTACCAGGGGAACAAAGTGCTGGTTTTACCACGGATGTATTCACAGATGTGTTTTTTTATACAATGATTTCATTATGTATATGATTTCATTATTATAAATATTTAATATTTGTAAAACTTTCAACCGAGTTTAAAAGATCTTTCAGTGTAAAGTCTCTGGGGATACAAAGTCTTGGATCTATTAAAGGTCCCATGGCATGAAAATGTCACTTTATGAGGTTTTTTTTAACATTAATATGAGTTCCCCCAGCCTGCCTATGGTCCCCCAGTGGCTAGAAATGGTGATAGGTGTAAACAGAGCCCTGGGTATCCTGCTCTGCCTTTGAGAAAATGAAAGCTCAGATGGACCAATCAGGAATCTTCTCCTTATGAGGTCATAAGGGGAAAGGTTACCTCCCCTTTCTATGCTGTGCCCGCGCAGAGAATTTGGCCCCCCCATGAGAAAGAGAGAGACATCATGGCTTTCAAACAAGCAAAGTGGTAGTTGGTCAAGACCACACCCCCACCTCCACCTTTCCCCCCACACACGCACACATTCAGACGCACACACACACTCACACACACACACACACACACACACACACACACACACACACACACAGACACACACACACATGCACACACACAGACACACAAACACACAGACACATACACACACACACAGACAAATACACACACACCAGGTTTTCCATATACCCACTTAAAAATGTGCAATGATACATAACAACATAGTTTTTTGACAGTACTCTCATTTCAGGTATTGGTTTTAATGTGTACACTGTTTTTAATCAAAGCACTGTGGTTTTACTTGTATTGAAAGCTGCTATAAAAGTAACATTGACATTAAACTTGAAACTAAAATGAAATATGCATCCTGCAGGTGTAGACGAACAGACCATCATCGACATCCTGACCAGACGCAGTGGAGAGCAGCGGAGAGAGATCGCCTTCGAATACGAACGTATCGCCAAGAAGGTTAGAAATCTTTCGGCTGTGTGCCTGGTTAGCTCACCTGGTAGAGCAGGCGCCCACATATACATATATATATACAGGTTTGACTCCGGCCTGCATCCCTTTGCTGCAGGTCATTCCCCTTCTCTCTCCCCTTTCATATAAGCTGTCATATCCAAATAAAGGCCCAAAGATTTGCTTCGCATTTGCTCGGCATATCCATCTGGGAACTTTCCGTTGGAGAACTTTTGGGAAGGGGCGAAAGTCCTGGTTAGCTGATTGGATGAACCATCTGTCTATCACCAACTATAGGTGGTGATAGACGGGCCAAATCAACCAATCAGATCAACAAAGCGGGAATAAAAGAATAAAAGACACCATTTCAGGTTCCTGGTCCATATTCCAAAAGAAGGATCCAAGAGGAAAAAGCATTAGCGAGCAGCTAACAGAATTAGGACTACCGCTGTCTGAAAATACTGGTTAGCTGATTGGATAAACCATCTGTCTATCACCACCTAACTCACCTCAAAACCAACGCTGATTGGTCGGTCGTTTGGCAAACGGCTCCAAATTTTCTCTACCTCAAGATGCCAGACTGATCTGGGAGGAGAAAACTGGAGCTCGCCAGATCAGGACGGTCTCACCAGGCTAGAGTGGCAGGGCACCTTTAATAAACATGATATTCAAAGGCCTGAATCAGTAGATACTGTTGCATATCAAAGACACAAATATTACTGTCATATTTTTTATTTCCAGTATTGTTTTTTTAAGACATTTGGTGTGTGTGCTCTTGACCTTTTTCCAGGATCTGAACACGGCCCTGAAGGCGGCGCTGTCCGGCCCTCTGGAGGCTCTGATGTTGGGTCTGATGAAGACCACCGCTCAGTACGATGCCTCGGAGCTCAAAGCCTCCATGAAGGTCAGCGCCACCGCTGGTTGAATCTAACTAAGTACACTTAAGGCTGTTTTATGCTTCTGCGTCGAATCAACAGCGTAACCCCTCAGACCCCTCTGCCATAGCTGCCAACAGGGGCGGATCTAGAAAGATATTCATGGGGTGGCGAGAGGGGGGCAGGAATTTTTGAAGGGTGGCAACATATGTCAGACATATATACTGAATTCAATATATATACTGAATTTAATCAGTTATCACAGTTTGATGAGAAATAGTATGTACACACTACAAAAGGGCACAGGCTGCCATTTACAAACTCATACAGACACACTTAATCTCTTGCAATCAGTGTCCTGCATTAGAGGCGACCATACAATGTGATCTCACTTAATAGGAGAGAGAAATGGGATAGAAGTAAGGGGCATCAGGAGATAGAAGTATGATAGAAGTAAGGGGCATCAGGAGATAGAAGTAGGATAGAAGTAAGGGGCATCAGGAGATAGAAGTAGGATAGAAGTAAGGGGCATCAGGAGATAGAAGTATGATAGAAGTAAGGGGCATCAGGAGATCACAGGAAAGGCATTAAGGTGAGACACAGGTGATGAGTGGTAGATGTGTGAGAGGTGGAAGCAAACAGTTTTGGACTGACTGCAGTCGCACTTTGGAGATTCACGTTCGTAAATGGTCAAATTGGCCATAACTTTTAATTCGTTGCTGCTGTGGCTTTGATTCCCGACAGCTCTGATAATATCACTAGTGTTATAGATGCATTGAAGTGTATAAGAGATGCATTTGGTCCATCTGAAGGAGCTGGATGGTCTGCAAATGCTTGGTTGCAGGGTCAATTGGGACCAGTAGGAGCAGTAGTAGTTCAGATTCTAATAGCGAAGACACCACAATGCCAACTGGGGTGGCAGCAGGGGTGGCAAGACTTTCTTTTAGGGTGGCATTTGCCACCCTATGCCACCCCGGTAGATCCGCCCCTGGCTGCCAACACTCCCGTTGTTCCCGGTTTCTCACGTTTTTTAGCCTTTTCTCCCGGACCCCTCCTGGTTTGTTATTTCTCCAGGGAAACTCCCGTAATTTGCAGCAGGGCCCAAACTCCTTTATAAATAATCAGACCAATATGTTTGTCTAATGTTGACCAGTTGCAAGATCTTGTATGAAACGCATCCTATTTCACACAATCCACCTATACAATGTTCAACCAGTTAGTCAGCTCAACCTGGCAACCTGTAACCCTCAACCTGGCAACATTCAGTCACATTGATTTTAATGTAGCGCACGGCAGGAAAATTACATCACCCAGCACATTAAAACACAGCAGCACCATTGTGCAGAAGAGGCACACGGGCGATTTCATCATGAAAGAACAGACAGAGGCCGAAAACGTGAAGCAAGCGGAACTCAAGATGGCAATGTTGGTAGCACAGACTTACAGTACACCCCCAGCCCCCCAGTCGCCCCGCACAAATCTCCAGGATTTTGAAAAACAAATGTTGGCAGGTACAGTACAGGCCAAAAGTTTGGACACACCTTCTCATTCAATGTGTTTCTTTATTTTCATGACTATTTACATTGTAGATTCTCACTGAAGGCATCAAAACTATGAATGAACACATATGGAATTATGTACTTAACAAAAAAATAATAACTGAAAACATGTCTTATATTTTAGATTCCTCAAAGTAGCCACCCTTTGGTTTTTTTGATAACTCTGCAAACCCTTGGTGTTCTCTCAATGAGCTTCATGAGGTAGTCACCTGAAATGGTTTTACCTTCACAGGTGTGCTTTGTCAGGGTTAATTAGTGGAATTATTTCCCTTATTAATAAAAAAGCAAAGGGTGGCTACTTTGAAGAATCTAAAATATAAGACATGTTTTCAGTTATTTCACATTTTTTTGTTAAGTACATAATTCCATATGTGTTCATTCATAGTTTTGATGCCTTCAGTGAGAATCTACAATGTAAATAGTCATGAAAATAAAAAGCAAATGCATTGAATGAGAAGGTGTGTCCAAACTTTTGGCCTGTACTGTATGCCCTCTGCGTCTTCTCCTGCTCCAGATTTTTCACTGTGGTCAGAAACAACAGGGGAGACTCTTTTGCCGCTTTTCCACTACGTGGTACCTGCTCAACTCGTTTTTTTTGGGTTTTCCATTACTAAAAAAAGTCCCTGGTACCTGCTAACAAGTGCTTTTTTTTTAGTACAACCTCAGTCGAGGTTCCAAGCGAGCTGAGGCGATACCAAAAACCTGCCATTTTTTAAATAGTTTAGCCCAGTGGTTCTCAAACTTTTTTCAGTAACGTACCCCTTTTGAATTGTTTCTTTATGCCAAATACCCCCTGACCAGCGCTAATCATTTTCGGTAGAAATAAAAAGTGTACATAAACAGGAACAGTACAGCGCTGTCAGCAATAGATTTACTAAACAACAGCCTTGTAACTGAAAAAAAAACAAAAAAAACATTTAAATGCTGATGAGAAAAAGAGACAAAAACTGTAAAAAAGACAAAAACTTGGAAAAAGATGGTAGAAAGAAGGAAGGAAGTCAAGAATAGGTCAAAATTGTATCAAAAACTTCCAAAACGGTGACATAAGAAGAAAGAAGCGAGAAACTTGTAAAAAGTAGAAAGACAATATAGGAAGGAAGGCAAGAATAGGTCCAAAGAAGACGACACAAATGTCACATTTTTGGTAGGAAAAAAAACCAATTCTACATAAAGAGGAACAATGTTCTGGACAACAGCCTTGTAACTATTGTAACTACATTTTGTTAAATATCTCACGGAATATCTCATGGAAAACGGACGCACAGTGCGTCGAGTAGAGGCGATTAAAAAACCTTTACTGCCTTTACTCACTGCAAGTGATGCAAAATAATGTTATTTGCTACCTGTTAAATGCACCACCCCCCGGACTCATATTAGTAGAGATGCCTTTAAAAGGGTAGGGTTGCTGCCAGTTCATGTTAGAGTGGAGCAGTTAAAGTTGAATCATATGTTTAATGTTATAAATGGCTCTGCTCCCAAATATTTACATTCCCATATAAAAATGGTTCATACACAGCATAATCACAATACTCGGGCCAGTGTCCGTTCTTGTTAAGTGCCCAGAGTCAACAATGCAGCTAGAAGAGCTTTTTTTTATACAGGTATAACTTTATGGAATAATCTTCCACTTTCCCTCAAAATTGTAAATACCAGGGGGGCTTTTAGACACAAAGTAAAGGTATTTTTATGAAACAGAGTAGCCAATATTTTTTAGTTAGAGTAGACTGATTATTTTATGTGATTTATGATTCTCTGATTTTAGAATGCTTTTGAAACTTGGATGATTTGTATTACATGTTATTGTCTTTGACCAAAAAATAGGTCTTCGTTATGTGTTGCATGTTTTAACACCAAGGACCATGTTGGAAATAAGTGTTTACACTTTAACATGCTATCCTTTGGATTATGTTGTTGGTCAAATCCAAAATAAATCAAATCAAAAATCAAAAAAATACTGGACTAAAGTAGAAATGAGGATTCTGACCTGCTGGTGTCTTTGTGTCCAGGGACTGGGAACGGACGAGGAGACCCTCATCGAGATAGTCTGCTCCAGAAACGACGAAGAACTGGCCGACATCAAGAAGGTTTACAAAGAGAGTACGTTTCAAAGTCTCGTTCCAATTAAAAATCAGAAAAATAAGAAATGTTCAGAAAAAGGAATATGTAACATTTCGATGCATTCTTTTGGTCTTCTTATGATATCGTAAAAAAAACGTACGCACCACAATCTGTATGAAATATCCTATGAAAATACGGTGACACATGACAGTTAAAGGTCCCGTGGCATGAAAATTTCCCTTTATGAGGTTTTTTGACATTAATATGACTGCCTATGGTCCCCCAGTGGTTAGAAATGGTAATAGGTGTAAACCGATCCCTGGGTATCCTGCTCTGCCTTTGAGAAAATGAAAGCTCAGATGGACCAATCAGGGATCTTCTCCTTATGAGGTCATGAGAAGCAAGGTTACCTCTGCTGGCTGTAATTCTGCACCAAGGCTGAATTTTGGGAAAGAGACTTCAGATACAGTATTAGGGGACCACTAAGGTCTATATAAAAGAGACTTCAGATACAGTATTAGGGGACCACTAAGGTCTATATAAAAGAGACTTCAGATACAGCATTAGGGGACCACTAAGGTCTATATAAAGAGGACTTCAGATACAGTATTAGGGGACCACTAAGGTCTATATAAAAGAGACTTCAGATACAGTATTAGGGGACCACTAAGGTCTATATAAAAGAGACTTTAGATACAGTATTAGGGGACCTCTAAGGTCTATATAAAAGAGACTTCAGATACAGTATTAGGGGACCACTAAGGTCTATATAAAAGAGACTTCAGATACAGTATTAGGGGACTACTAAGGTCTATATAAAAGAGACTTCAGATACAGTATTAGGGGACCTCTAAGGTCTATATAAAAGAGACTTCAGATACAGTATTAGGGGACCACTAAGGTCTATATAAAAGAGACTTCAGATACAGTATTAGGGGACCACTAAGGTCTATATAAAAGAGACTTCAGATACAGTATTAGGGGACCTCTAAGGTCTATATAAAAGAGACTTCAGATACAGTATTAGGGGACCACTAAGGTCTATATAAAAGAGACTTCAGATACAGTATTAGGGGACCACTAAGGTCTATATAAAAGAGACTTCAGATACAGTATTAGGGGACCACTGAGGTCTATATAAAAGAGACTTCAGATACAGTATTAGGGGACCACTAAGGTCTATATAAAAGAGACTTCAGATACAGTATTAGGGGACCACTAAGGTCTATATAAAAGAGACTTCAGATACAGTATTAGGGGACTACTAAGGTCTATATAAAAGAGACTTCAGATACAGTATTAGGGGACCTCTAAGGTCTATATAAAAGAGACTTCAGATACAGTATTAGGGGACCACTAAGGTCTATATAAAAGAGACTTCAGATACAGTATTAGGGGACCACTAAGGTCTATATAAAAGAGACTTCAGATACAGTATTAGGGGACCACTAAGGTCTATATAAAAGAGACTTCAGATACAGTATTAGGGGACCACTAAGGTCTATATAAAAGAGACTTCAGATACAGTATTAGGGGACCACTAAGGTCTATATAAAAGAGACTTCAGATACAGTATTAGGGGACCACTAAGGTCTATATAAAAGAGACTTCAGATACAGTATTAGGGGACCACTATGGTCTATATAAAAGAGACTTCAGATACAGTATTAGGGGACCACTAAGGTCTATATAAAAGAGACTTCAGATACAGTATTAGGGGACCACTAAGGTCTATATAAAAGAGACTTCAGATACAGTATTAGGGGACCACTAAGGTCTATATAAAAGAGACTTCAGATACAGTATTAGGGGACCACTAAGGTCTATATAAAAGCATCCAAAAAGCAGCATGTCATGGGACCTTTAAGTTTAGCGTCTTTAAGTTGAGTTAAATTTAGCCGAGAAAAGGTGACTGTGAGCCGGACACAGAGCACCATGAGGTCTTGTTGTTACAGTAGCCGTGGCAGTTAGGCCATATGTATGCCGATAAATGTATATGGCAATATATATAAATGACATAATGATGTGTTCATATCTTTTGTTTCTCCGTGCAGTGTTTAAGAAGGACGTGGAGAAAGACGTAGCAGGAGACACATCAGGAGACTTCGCCAAACTGCTGCTGGCTCTGGTTCAGGTAGTTCAGATTCTAGTCTCGCTTTGCTAGACCTTCCTCCACAGCACTGCCAAGGAAGGTCTGGCTAGTCCGCAAAAACATTCCTGGATGGGAGAAAAACATGCTCCGGTTTATTGACATTTCTTTAAACCAATCACAATCGTCTTGGGTGGTGCTAAGCTCCGGACAGAGCCACGATGATGCGGCAAAAGTAACTTGTTTTGGTGGAACATGTTTACGCTCAAAAGAGTACACATGCACAATGACAAAAACACCAGGATGCTATGCAACAGTTCTGCTGTGATTTTTTTTTAACATTTTAACACCGACATGGCTGTTGTTTCTTGATCCGCAGACAAAGAGAGATCAACCGTCGAACGTGGTCGACTACGAGAAGATTGACGAGGACGCCAGAGTGAGTCCAACAGCTCGGGCATTAATAGAAAGTTTTTTGTCAGAAAGCTAATTGGTTTCATTTCTCAGTAACTCAGTGATGTTTAATGAGATATCCATCAATAGAGACCGAGTGCATCACGTCATACTCAAACAATCGGCGCAACATTTAGGGGCTGAAACGCTAATGTTAAAGGGCAATTCCGGCGCAAAATGAACCTAGGGGTTAATAACATATGTGTACTGAGTCAAACTTTCTCTGGGATCTGTTTTCATGCTAATCCAATGTGTCTCTAGCTTTATACCAGCTGCCGCAAACCGGTAGTTAGCTGCTAACGCTAGCTTTCGGGGCACATGGTAAATCGCTATTTGCATTGACTACCAGAGAGGACAGGTTAGCTGTTAGCAAGCTGAGGCATTCGCAAAGTTAATCTTACTGCAAAGATTTCTGATTCATCCACATTCCACTGTAACACAAGCTGCATATTGTCAACATGCTTTAGCTTAACTTGCAGACATATAGTTAGCCTAAAACTAACATTTGCATATTTGACTTGAATTGACATATTTGAAAATGCTTGCTACACACCTAACGTTGGGCGTATTGATAGCTTAGTGTCTCCCCATTCTCTCTGCTGATTCCTCCTGTCTGTTTCCTCTTTGGTCTTTCTAAAATCTCAGTTTTTTGGGGGTTTTCAGCTTATAAAAAACTTAAGTTCTGGGTTCTTTACATAATTGGTATTCTACGGAGCCCCCTTAGTCCCACTGTGTCAAATAATTATTTATAACTATCTTGTGGCCTCAAGATAGTATCTCGAGGCCACAAGATACTATCTCGAGGCCTCAAGATACTATCTTGTGGCCACTAGATAGTATCTTGAGGCCTCAAGATAGTGTAGAGATGTAGTGTAGTGCAATACTTCACATTCTGTGCAATATTCTCTGTTTTAATATTCAGTGTGCAATATAGTTGCAACTGAGTCAAACGTTCTCTGGGATCTGTTTTCATGCTAATCGAATGTGTCTCTAGCTTTAAACCAGCTGCCGCAAACCGGTAGTTAGCTGCTAACGCTAGCTTTCGAGGCACATGGTAAATCCCTGTTTGCATTGACTACCAGAGAGGACAGGTTAGCTGTTAGCAAGCTGAGGCATTCGCAAACATAATCTTACTGCAAAGATTTCTGATTCATCCACATTCCACTGTAACACAAGCTGCACATTGTCAACATGCTTTAGCTTAACTTGCAGACATATAGTTAGCCTAAAACTAAAATTTGCATATTTGACTAGGTAACAAAATGCTTGCTACACACCTAACGTTGGGCGTATCGATAGCTTAGTGTCTCCCCATTCTCTCTGCTGATTCCTCCTGTCTGTTTCCTCTTTGGTCTTTCTAAAAGCTCAGTTTTTTGGTTCAACAACTTATAAAAACGTATGGGTTCTTTACATAATTGGTATTTATATCACCACACAGCAACTTTTTTTAGGCATTTTTCTGTTGTTTGCTAGCAGATGGAGTAGATGAGTAGAAACCGTCACGAAATACAAAGTCAACGGAGAGTTGTTTTCCCCTCCGGTGTGGCCGGGACTTAAATGCACTCTGTGTCTATAAATAAATCCTTAGCACTCAGAGATCCGTCACTGTGCCTTCGTACCAGTTCTCATGTGTGACTCTCTCAGTCTCTGTATGAAGCCGGGGTGAAGAGGAAGGGAACCGACGTGGCGACCTGGATCACCATCATGTCTCAGAGGAGCGTCCCCCACCTGCAGAAAGGTACACACACACACACACACACACACACACACACACACACACACACACACACACACACACACACACACACGCGCGCACGGCTAACGTTTGTGCATACACACACACGCTGCTAACGTCTGCACACACACACACACACACACACACGCACAAACACACTAACTGCTAACATCTGCACACACACGCAGCTAATATCTGTGCTCACACACACTTTGATATACAACAATTCTGCAAAATAAGTTCAAAAGCCGTAGCAATTTTGACATATGATAAAAATGTTACATTTTTTTAAATTAAATACCAAGTTGTCTTTGTTTAATGCCAACTTTTTTTAAAGCCAGCTGCAAACCTTTCTACATCCCATACCAATGCTTTTTTGTTTTTTCTTACATTCAATACAAACAAAAAAACATACATAACCCTTTTTTATTTAAGACAATGCACACATATTTCTGTAAATGCACCAGACAGCTAATTTTCAACTGTAGTCCTAGTATGCATGCCTTTATGGTGGAAAGAAACTGTAGCACCCATGCAAGCACTGGGAGAACATGCAAACTCCACCCAGAACCTTCTTGCTGTGAGGTAGAAGTGCTAACCACTGAGCCACCATGCTACTGTGTGTAGTGTTCAGTGTAAATTTTAACATTAACTTGTTTTACGTTCAATACCAACGTTTTGTGTGCTCTATGCCGAGGTTTTGTACATTGCAAAAGCTTTTCTACATTCAGCAATTTCATTTTTCATGTTTAATACCCAAAAAATCATATGTTCAAAACTGAATGTATTTGTGTTCAATGGCAACATTTTTCACGCCCTGAGCAAATGTTTTTACATTCAATATCAATGTTATTTTCACATCACAACGCCATTGACAAAGTTTAAAGTTCCTGCCAAATCTGTTTTTAGAAGCTCAAGTATTGGTTTTAAGTTAAATTAGGATTGTGGTTAACAATATGAATACAACATTCATAACATTGTGTGTGCTTTGGATATGTGCTTTGTTTTGTCAGTGTTTGAGAGGTATAAGAGCTACAGCCCGTACGACATGAAGGAGAGCATCAGGAAGGAGGTGAAAGGAGATCTGGAGAAGTCCTTCCTTACTCTCGGTAACACACCCCACATCAGTACCTGGCATCTTATTCTTCTGTGCCACAGAGCCCTAAAACTATTAAAAATGAACTAGTTCATAGTTCTTTTTTGGGGGGGATTTTCTTTTAGAAAGCCGGCGGGCAAAGTTTTCACAGAAATGCAAGACTTTTTCCATCCTCACCGACCTCGTCATAAAACTCATCGGAACAATGGAGCGTCGGAGAAGTGACATGGCACCCACCAGTGTTGGGAAAGAATACATGAACTAGTTCAAAGTTCAGTTCACAAATTTTAAAATGAACTAGTTCAGTTCATAGTTCATATTTTGAACTAACCATTCCAAAAATGAACTAACTTCACAGTTTTTTTTTTTTTTTTCCATATGTTGCTGCGAGCTATTATTTTTCTAAATGATTGCCACAGCCCAAATATACAGTGGAACCACAGACAGCAATTATTTTTATCAGTTTTAACACTGAAACTATACGTCAGATTTCATCTTCATATCCAATCAGTCCAACGTGCCGTTTCAGGTTTGCTGTGATATCTTTTTTGCTGTGGATGGAATTGAAGTGCAGATTTTCTTTTTGAAAGCCAGAGGGTAAAGTTAGCCTAGAAATGTCAGATTTTTCCATCCTCAGCAACCTCGTCATGAAACTGGTTTAAATGATCATACGAAGCCTCCACGCTGCTTTGTGTTTTGATGACCCATGCAGCGGTGAGACACTGGTGGCTGGTGTTGCCAGATTGGGTGTTTTTTCCGCTACATATGAAGGCCTGTTTACGGTGTGTTTTAGCCCTGGTTTTGGCCTGGAAGGCTCTATAGAAATCTGCCGCCCTATTGGACCTTCTTCACAGCAGACATGTTGACTTGTCATAGTAGGAAAAGCACAGCTGAGACTGATAACCTTAACAATGGCTCAGTTCCATCAAGTGTCCCAGTAAGATATTTCAGTGAGTCAGCATGCCCAATACCAGGACCTCTCCTAAGTGGAATGCAGCCATCAGTAATGGTTCAATACCAGGACCTCTCCTAAGTGGAATGCAGCCATCAGTAATGGTTTAATACCAGGACCTCTCCTAAGTGGAATGCAGCCATCAGTAATGGTTTAATACCAGGACCTCTCCTAAGTGGAATGCAGCCATCAGTAATGGTTTAATACCAGGGTCTCTCCTAAGTGGAATGCAGCCATCAGTAATGGTTTAATACCAGGGTCTCTCCTAAGTGGAATGCAGCCATCAGTAATGGTTTAATACCAGGGTCTCTCCTAAGTGGAGTGCAGCCATCAGTAATAGGTTTGAATACACCAGTGATTTTCCTACTATGACATGTCAACATGTCTTCCGTAAAAAAGGTCTATTGGACGAAGTTAAACTGAGAGAGCGTGCCGTTCACAGACACCAGAATGAAGGAGTTCGCAGTAACTTTCATCAGGCAGTAATACGGTACGTTCAGTTCACGTTCGCCCAAAATATGAACGAGTTCATGAACTATCGTTCAATGAACGCGTTCAGGCACAACTCTGGTAGAGGCTACATCTACACTACTACATATCTTTTACTATGTTCATGCCTTGCATCCACAATAGTGGCGTTTTCGAGCCCCTGAAAACTGAGACATTCGGAAACGCTGCTGCCCCAGTTCTGGTTTGAAAACTGCCGGGGGTTGCTGTGTAGTCTGGACGGACACAAACGGAGACATTTGGAAACGAGGACACACGTCAGTCAGTCTTAAGGCCCTAATCGTCCATCTGACAGTCTAGCGAGGTCGGTGACTCGAGTCTGTTCGGTCTGGTCCGTGCCATCGTCCGTGGAGGGCCGTTGGCCTTCATTTGGGCCGATTTGACTTGTTGAATTGGAGGGCGGGCACTGCTGGCAGTCGGACTCAATGACCAATCTGATTGGTGGAGAGCGAAACTGGAAATGATGAATGGGATGAGCTTGACTAGAGTCTCTCAAAATCTGACGAAAAGTCTTTTAAACTGACCTTTGTTGATCTGAAATGAAGACAGATTCAGCAACTGCATAAGGGGTGGGAATCACCAGAGGCCTTACAATACAATATCATCATGATACTTATGTCACGATACAATATGAATGCGATTTTAATTTTTAATTGCAATATTCTGCGATATATTGCAATTCATTAACTTTTTTCCAACTTCAAATTTATCGCAATTTCAAATTATGCCCCCAAAAGAAAATTTTGTCAACATCTGTCTTATCTTAAAAGATACATTTCTCTGTTTGTTCATCTCACTTCAATTGTATTGCTGCAAAATCAGATTATCAAGCAGACAGACTGACCAACACATATATCATAAAAGATCCATACTTGACGTCTGTGTATCGATACAGTATTGCCACAGAAAATATTGCGATACTTTGCTGTATCGATTTTTTTCCCCCACCCCTACAATTGCACGGCCTATTTCTCTCTTAAAATGTTTTCAGAAACACGTTTCGGTGAACTATTTAAGTACAGTATGAGATCATATTCTGAACGAGCCGTCCATTATGGCCAATCAGCTGCCAGTTTTACATTTTTTGGGCTACGATACAGATTAGCGCCGCCTGCTGTTATTCTACCGATGGTCTCATACTGGTGGGGACTTTTGACACATATCTAGCATTACACTGCAGACCTTATGCTCCATGTAAACATGGAGATTGCATGGCAGTAGTCTTCCATTAAGTGATGAGACAAGCTAAAATAGAAGTTATGAAATACAGTTATATAAGTACTATATAAGTTCTATATCATAAATTAAATGCAAACACAATTACTACAGGGAATATAATTAACGTACAATGTGGCCTGATCACGTACTGGTTGTTTGAGTCCGTACATGAGATCTGATGACAATAATAAAAATATAAAATAACAGCAGACTGATTCTTTAAGATTTATTAAAGGTCCGTCTGTCTTCTCTTTACAGTGGAGTGCTTTGAAAACAGGCAGCTGTACTTCGCCAACAGACTCAATGAAGCCATGAAGGTACTCTTTCATACTTTTGTCCAGGGATGGAAAGTAACTAAGTACATTTACACAAGTACTGTACAATTGTGAGGTTACATTACTTGAGTATTTTATTTTATATTTATAGTCTGCTAAGCTAATGTTGTGCTAGCTGAATTTAAGGGTTAGGGTTACAGATCTGTCCGGGCAGAAAGGCATGCAGATAACAACTTCACATGACCTTAACCTACTGACTAGGACTGCATCTAAAATCATCGGGGTGCCACTTGAATCGCTCCAACAAATTTACTGGAAACGCAGCACAAAAAAGGCACCAGGTATTATACAGGATTCTAGTCATCCTGCACACAATCTCTTCTCCCATCTTCCATCAGGGAAACGCTTGCAGAGCATCCAAACACACACAACACGTTTTAGGGATAGTTTTTACCCCCAGGTAATAAGGTTATTGAACAATAGTACAACAGGAAGGAGGACTGTGGTCTGAACCTAGTCACTTATATATATTATGTTGGATATTTTATAATGTTTTTAATACTATTATGTTTTTAAATTGTTATTATTGACTGGTGCTGAGGGAGTGCTAAGGCACATTGTATTTCATTGCTGTGGTACTTTTGTACTAATTGATTTTGAGGGTTTTATTGGATTTTCCTAACTTCCAGTTGTAGAAAGAAGCTGAAGACATAAACAAAAGTTCAGGATGTATATAGTGCATTGACTTACATTCATTCCCTGGAGACTCAGCTTAGTATTAACCCACAACTTAATAGTTTACAATGTGGGGATCTGCTTTTTTGTCCCTAGATAGTCAGTAAGTCCCCATAATGTGAATATTTGGGGGTCAGAATATATAGTGCATTGACTTACATTCATTCCCTGAAGAATCACCTTAGTATTAACCTAAGAATTTCAGTTTAAATTTATTTGACAATGTGGGAACCGGCTTTTTGGTCTCCAGATAGTCAGTGAGTCCCCAAATTGTCACTCTTTAGGGGTCACAACACAAAGGTTCAGGATATATAGTATGTGCAAAGTAAAGTATGTTAAATATTTTGTCCCTCATTTCTATCAGTGATAACATTATACAAATCGCAAGTAATTGTATTGACAATTACTTGACGGCAAAATAGGCTCCAGAATATTTCCTTTTGTATTGACAGGTGCAATATTACAAAATCGATTATTTTATTTTTTTTAATTAGTTCAAGTTCAAGACTTTTATTTGTCCCCGAGCAAAGTAGTACCCAAACATGACAACAAAAACATTCAACATCGTTAGAATTTACAATACACATCCGACAAATTGATATATTAATACCATTAACATTTAAATTCAAATTTCAGTTCAGTGAAGAATTACCTCTTTTTCAGAATTTATCAAAGAGATAGCAGAGGGTACAAAGGAAAATGTATATCTATTTGTTTTAACGTATGGCTGATTAAGGCGGGAACCAGAAGGCAACATCTTAAATTCTGCATGCAGGAGGTGAGAACTACAAGACATGATGGATTCCGCCTTTTTCAGTACATGTCTATTGTACAGTTCATTTAGTTTTACCTGTTGAATCAGTACAGGCCAAAAGTTTGGACACACCTTCTCATTCAATGCGTTTCCTTTTTATTTTCATGACTATTTACATTGTAGATTCTCACTGAAGGCATCAAAACTATGAATGAACACATGTGGAATTATGTACTTAACAAAAAAGTGTGAAATAACTGAAAACATGTCTTATATTTTAGATTCTTCAAAGTAGCCACCCTTTGCTTTTTTTATTAATAAGGGAAATAATTCCACTAATTAACCCTGACAAAGCACACCTGTGAAGGTAAAACCATTTCAGGTGACTACCTCATGAAGCTCATTGAGAGAACACCAAGGGTTTGCAGAGTTATCAAGAAAAGCAAAGGGTGGCTACTTTGAAGAATCTAAAATATAAGACATGTTTTCAGTTATTTCACACTTTTTTGTTAAGTACATAATTCCATATGTGTTCATTCATAGCTTTGATGCCTTCAGTGAGAATCTACAATGTAAATAGTCATGAAAATAAAAAGGAAACTCACTGAATGAGAAGGTGTGTCCAAACATTCGGCCTGTACTGTATAAACATCTTTTCGTATTCTATTTTGTCTGGAAACGCTTCCAACACCATCGCTTGGAAAATAGGTGCCGGTCCTATATCGCGCCACGCAGCCAGTGTGTAGCCGGCCTAAGTGTGTCTGGTGTCCTCCCATTTAGTCTTGTTGTCTCTCTGCAGAGTAAAGGAGCGAAGGAGAAGGTGGTGACCAGGATCATGGTCTCTCGCTGTGAAGTCGACCTGATGAAGATCAGAACAGAGTTCAGGAGGCAGCACAAAAGAACACTGTACCAGACCATCGCTGTGAGTACCAGCCTGTGTGTGTGTGTGTGTGTGTGTGTGTGTTTGTGTGTTTGTGTGTGTGTGTGTCTCTGTGTGTGTGTGTTTGTTTGGATCCCCATAAGCTTCAGCATGAGCTAAGCTAGCGTGTGTGTCTGTGTGTGTTTGTCTGTCTGTATGTTTGTGTGTATCTCTGTGTGTCTGTGTGTGTCTATGTGTGTGTGTGTGCGTGTGTGGGGGGGGTGTTTGTGTGTGTTTATGTGTTTGTGTGTGTGTGTGTGTGTGTGTGTGTGTGTGTGTGTGTGTGTGTGTGTGTGTCAGTGAACACACCAGACAGGAGTTTAGGACAGAAACAGTGGAATCTGCGTCTGGTTCTTTATGTTCAGGAAGGAAAGATGAGAGAAATCAATGTTTATTAAATTTGCACTACTTTGGGATTTTTTTAATTTAATGTATTTGCTAAATATGTTAAAAAAAAGACTAAGAACATTTCTTTTGTGCATGTTATTCAAAGGTTTATCCTACATTTATTTGGGAGACAGAAGATGAGGATTTTACACGTTACACATATGATTATGTTCTAAATTGAGATTTAAATGATTCTACTTACTTAAAAACAAACAGTAAAGTTTGAGAGATATTAATATTATAATAATTTTACTGTTTGTGTGTTTGTGCGGTTCAGGAGCACACTAAAGGAGACTACCAGAAGGCTCTGCTCAGTCTGTGTGGAGGAGATGACTGAAACCTCACCTCTGTCCAGACTCAGTTTCCCAGAAGGCCGCTGGGTTTGGAATACCAGCTGACTGCAGATGTTCTTACAGTATTAGAGCCTTTATTGTTTCCATATTAAACACATCACCTCCTTCCTCAGCTGTCTACGCAGCTTCAGTTTCTGAAATAAAAACCTCTCACCTGTTCTGTGTGTGTGTGTTTGCTGTTTAATGAAATGACCACCAGAGGGCAGTGGAGACACGCTAGAAACAGACACTATATATATAATGGACCAGCAGACCCCGTGTCTCTGTACGAGACCAGTGAAGGATATCAGAAGTCTCTGATATCACTTGATAGCACTTGAGCCGTGCCGAGAGAAATCTCAATCATTCCCAATCTTACAGAGACGGAGAGTGTAGGTATATGTAAGGAGATAACATAGACACAGGCTAATTACTGATCACTAACATGCTAGTTAACATTAGTAATTACTGATCACTAACATGCTAGTTAACATTAGTAATTAAACCTAAACAGCTAATGGAAGTCCAAACTGCCTGTGAGCTTCTCCTGTACTATACGGTAATTCCTCTACTGTGTGACAGTAAGTCTCGTGGTTATGACCCAATCGTTAGCCTATTGTTATAAAAGCGTCTGCTACGGAGCCATAACGTGAGCTACAAGGTAATGGAGCCTTTTATACATTGTCGTGTTTCTTTAGAAATAAACAACAGACAAATAGAGTCTTTAAACGCTTCAGATGTAAAGTTATTCACTTTACAACTTTAACTTTAACTTTACATAGTTACTAACCTGCTGTCAAAGTGATGTCAAAATGAATGGGAGTCAATGGGAATGCTAACAGGGGGGATGAGTGCTTGTTAGCATCAAAATGGCTCTATATACGAGCTACGCTTGCCAGACACTCACTTACCCCCTTGCTGTACACTGCTGTATTGTGTGTACTATTGTATTATATATATACTGTCTATGGTGTACAGCAGCTCATGATGAAACTCTCTGCTGTTTGATGAAGCGACCAGCAGAGGGCAGCAGAGACTCATTGAATAAAGACGCATGTTGCAGCACATGCTCTGCAGGAGAAGATTACTGTGCTGGTATCTGATACTCTGATATCATCTGATAAGTCTGTACAGGGCCACAAAGTAATAATCCCTCTGAAACTATCTAATGTCTCTTCCTCGGGAGATGTTTTCTGACAGCTTCACTCTGAACGTTTGATATGTAAAAATGTCTTTAAAGACCAACAAGGTTGGGTGCCCGGTTAGCTCAGCTGGTAGAGCAGGCACCCATATTCAGCGGTTTGCTCCTTGATGCAGCGGGCGCAGGTTCAACTCCAAGCTGTGGCCCTTCGCTGCATGTCCACCCCCTCCCCTTTCATGTCTTCTGCTCTCCTGTCAAAGTAAAGGTTGAAAATGCCCAATAAATAATCTTTAAAAGATCAACAAGGTGGGTGTGATGTCAAGTTTAAAGCTAAATCTTATGCCGTTACATCATAGGATAAATCTACATTTATAGTAATAATTAAATAATTAATAATTATCTCTGAATCTCAGAACGTGTTTTTACTTTTACACCTTTGTCTTCAGCTGCTCAAAATAACATCATGACATTTCCTAAAGCCGAGTGAGACAACGTGACATACGATACGATACAACTTTATTGTCAGCCAAGGCTGAAATTCTTTGTGCATCCCTGGGTAGCTTGTATAAAAAAGAGGACATACACATACATACAAACATACATACTGTACATGAGATTAATAACACCAACAGACATACATGAAACATTACCACAAATGACATAAACCTCCAAGTAGTGGAACCATCATGACTTTGCGTAAACATACACGCCCACTTTCCTAAAGCCGAATGGTGTGTGCACGCCCTCATACTCTGCTTCTGACTGGCTAGTAGTCCTTACCTAGGTACTGTCAGGACACGCCCTCATTCTCTGCTTCTGACTTGCTAGTAGTCCTTACCTAGGTACTGTCAGGGCACACCCTCATACTCTGCTTCTGACTGGCTAGTAGTCCTTACCTAGATACTGTCAGGGCATGCCCTCATTCTCTGCTTCTGACTGGCTAGTAGTCCTTACCTAGGTACTGTCAGGACACGCCCTCATTCTCTGCTTCTGACTGGCTAGTAGTCCTTACCTAGGCACTGAGCATGTGCGACTCCCAACAAAGATAGGAACAGAAGTTGAGATGCCTCACTCTGTAGCTAAAACAGAGAGCTCAGAGATTGCAGTACAACAAAAATATGGTGTTTTCTGATAAATAAACCATATAAACCTATTCTGGTACAACCTCAAAATAATATTATCACTTATGAAACAGAAAATGAGCATAATATGAGCTCCTGTAAAGTTTCTGTAATTAATTTCACAGTTGGATTTCTCTTTCTCTTCCAAATAAGTTTGTCTATAAATTGTTAACTTAAAGGCCTTTGTCAGGCGACTGTTAAAATTGTGTTCTGCACATTAAAACAGTCAAAGAGTGATGATGAAATAAAATATTCCAGTTTCATAACAAAGCTAGATTTCCTCCTGAGGATGCATCAGTGTTTGTTGGATCAAAGTCATTTTTTGATGTGAAAATATTGGTAATTAATGAGTCCCCAGCAGACCCAACGTACACACATATTTGTGTTTTTGTGTGTTTGTGTAATCTCACAGTATAACTCATATTTGATAATTAAATCCAGTGGAAGTCAGATAAAAAGATTCCTCCGCTGCTCCTTCAGGTTGTTTTTCCTTTAATCGTTCGTATGTTTTGTATTGTTTGTTTGCTGCTAATTTTTTAATTAAAGATGCTAATTTCACCTCCAGCAAAACAGTCGCAAATTTGCATTTCTGCTGCTTTAATAGATTGTTGTTTAGAGAGAGAGAGAGAGAGAGAGAGAGAGATCATATACAATACTGAATTACTGTCATATAAAGGTGACAGAAAGGCGACAGAAAGGCCACAAAAACGCAACAAAAAGGCATTGGGGATAGAGGATAGAGGGTAATATGACAGTATGTAAGTAGCTTCATTTATATAGCACCTTTGTCACAACATGCTTCACAAAATAAAGCAACGGTCATAAAAACGGAGTAAAGGCCCTGAAAATGAAAGTAAATTGCTAGTTTAAGACCTACGCAGTTATCAATTTCTTGTTCAGCGCCCGCATGGTTTGGATAACAAATGCTGGTCTTACAGGGAGGTGTGTTCAGGTGCATTCTGGGCGTGCTGGTCTTACAGGAAGGTGTGTTCAGGTGCATTCTGGGCGTGCTGGTCTTACAGGAAGGTGTGTTCAGGTGCATTCTGGGTGTGCTGGTCTTACAGGGAGGTGTGTTCAGGTGCATTCTGGGTGTGCTGGTCTTACAGGGAGGTGTGTTCAGGTGCATTCTGGGTGTGCTGGTCTTACAGGGAGGTGTGTTCAGGTGCATTCTTGGTGTGCTGGTCTTACAGGGAGGTGTGTTCAGGTGCATTCTGGGCGTGCTGGTTTTACAGGGAGGTGTGTTCAGGTGCATTCTGGGTGTGCTGGTCTTACAGGGAGGTGTGTTCAGGTGCATTCTGCGGTGTTCTGGTCTTACAGGGAGGTGTGTTCATGTGCATTCTGGGTGTGCTGGTCTTACAGGGAGGTGTGTTCATGTGCATTCTGGGTGTGCTGGTCTTACAGGGAGGTGTGTTCAGGTGCATTCTGGGTGTGCTGGTCTTACAGGGAGGTGTGTTCAGGTGCATTCTGGGTGTGCTGGTCTTACAGGGAGGTGTGTTCAGGTGCATTCTGGGTGTGCTGGTCTTACAGGGAGGTGTGTTCAGGTGCATTCTGGGTGTGCTGGTCTTACAGGGAGGTGTGTTCAGGTGCATTCTGGGTGTGCTGGTCTTACAGGGAGGTGTGTTCAGGTGCATTCTGGGTGTGCTGGTCTTACAGGGAGGTGTGTTCAGGTGCATTCTGCGGTGTTCTGGTCTTACAGGGAGGTGTGTTCAGGTGCATTCTGGGTGTGCTGGTCTTACAGGGAGGTGTGTTCAGGTGCATTCTGCGGTGTTCTGGTCTTACAGGGAGGTGTGTTCAGGTGCATTCTGGGTGTGCTGGTCTTACAGGGAGGTGTGTTCAGGTGCATTCTGGGTGTGCTGGTCTTACAGGGAGGTGTGTTCAGGTGCATTGTGTGCGTGCCATTGACCAACAAAAACCTGGTTTAAAGTCAATAACGCAGCATTTCATTGTTATTTTTACACACTATGCTTGTTACACACACAGGGACGCACAGCAGCACACAAACACACACACACAAACACACACACACACACACACACACACACACATGCAGAAGATTGCAAATAAAAATATTACGGTGTAAATCCTCCATCATAACAGCAATGCTCCAAGGTCCAAACGCGCCTGGCTTTTAAAGGGAATGGGAGATGATCTCTGATTGGTTGATGAATGGGAGATGATCTCTGATTGGCTGATTGCATGTTACACCCAAAACACACCTCTGATTAATGAAGACACTAAGGACCACCCTTTAGGACCAGGCGCCCGGCACACAGACCCTTTTTACTGCCTTTAAACTAGCAAAAGTGGATTTGGACACGCCCTAAACACACCTGCACCAGGCTCTTCACACCGTGCTCTCAGATCATTAAAATAGGGTCCTAAGTGTAAAAAGATACGTTTTTCAGCAGCTTTTTCATGTGACCACAGATGTGCAACTGCTCATTTATTTCTCTCTGTGCTAAATGACAAACACTAAATAAAGTGACACCCATAAGCTGTAACAAATACAATCCTTTCTTCCCCTCTTAAGTGTAACGCCCTCTTCAAATTTAATTTATTATCATTTAGCAATAATGTAGATGGGAACATTAGCCCGCTGCATGTGCAGCTTTGATGTTTATCACCAATAAAAGATGAAATATGGTGCAAAGACAGAAAAGACAGAGAGAGATTCACGACTCCACAGATTCCTCTGATGGTCATAAAGAAGGGAGATGCTACGGTACTTCTTCTCTCTCTCTCTCTCTCTCTCTCTCTCTCTCTCTCTCTCCCTCTCTCTCTCCGCCCCGCGAGGTGCAAAGCATGCTGGGACGGCACACGTGGTGGGAGGAAGGTGAGCTACTGACCAATCAGATCCCCATGCTGCTGAACTGCCACTGACAGCAGCTCAAACAGGAGGAAACGACAGAGATGACCAACGAAACTCTGTTTGAAAAAATGACATTTTAAGATGAAGATATTGTTAGATGTTACAATTATAATGTCGCCTGTATAGGCACCTGGACTCCTGGAAACAGGTCCGGAATTAAATTAAATGGTATTTTTCAACCTGGACCCTATTTTCCCCTGTTTTGTGTCTAAGTGTCTGATAGGAACAACTAACTTTGAAACTGGGCCAGTATTAAGCAAGAAACAAGCTGCAATGCAAAGTTAAGGGGCAATTGTGCGTCTTCAGTCAGTGTCCACTAAAAGTTCTGTTTTTGCCGATGACAGACTCAGATTGTTATTCTAAGTGTCTGACAACATTATGAAGGGATCCCTACAGAGATAGGGAGCGTGCCTATGGTCCCAAAGCCCTATGGTCCCAAAGCCCAATGGTCCCACAGCCTGATTTTGAAAAAAATCTTAGAAATGTGGGAACATAGGGCCTAATTTTCAGTGAACATTTCTTACAAATGTGGGAACATAGCGCTGTGGAACCATTGGGCTGTGGGACCATTGGGCTGTGGGACCATTGGGCTGTGGGACCATTGGGCTGTGGGACCATAGTGCTGTGGGACCATAGGGCTGTGGGACCATAGGGCTGTGGGACCATAGTGCTGTGGGACCATAGGGCTGTGGGACCATAGTGCTGTGGGACCATAGGGCTGTGGGACCATAGTGCTGTGGGAACATAGTGCTGTGGGACCATTGGGCTGTGGGACCATAGGGCTGTGGGACCATTGGGCTGTGGGACCATAGTGCTGTGGGACCATAGGGCTGTGGGAACATAGTGCTGTGGGACCATAGGGCTGTGGGACCATAGTGCTGTGGGACCATTGGGCTGTGGGACCATAGAGCTGACCCCCTGAGATAGACCTTTTTGTTAAAGAGTAAGATCCTTTTAGTTTAACATGAAACCATCACCAAACCCACCATCCATCCATCCATCCATCTTCGTCCGCTTATCCGGTGTCGGGTCGCGGGGGGAGCAGCTCCAGCAGGGGACCCCAAACTTCCCTTTCCCGAGCAACATTAACCAGCTCCGACTGGGGCATCCCGAGGCGTTCCCAGGCCAGGTTGGAGATATAACCAAACCCACCAGACTCCATGTAAATAAACAGACCAGCAGAATACTGAAAGCAGCAGAACTGAGTCCACTTTAAAGGGGAACTATGCAGTTTTTTTTAGCTTAATTTACCTTAACTGAACAGCTTCGGAGTCACTGGAACGGTTAAATTACTTTTTTTCAGGTTGAATGGTGGTTGTCTCGCTCGCCCCTAGCGCCTGTGAGCGGAAAAACCACCCTCGCAACTTTGAGCCAGCGAGTGTCAGGAAGTATGGCGTGATATCAGGTCTCAGTTCTCGTTTTCAGAATGGCGAGAACTGAGACAAACACAAGCCTGCAGATCTGATGCTGACCTGGCGTTCTTGCTGTTGCACTTGTAAGTATCTTTGGGATAAACTCAAGGGGGGTAAGCGTCTGTCAACAACCTGTAGCTCGTATGGCGCCATTTTGATGCTACCAAGCCATCACCTCCCGTTAGCATCCCATTGACTCCCATTCATTCTGACGTCACTTTGACAGAGAAAAACTTTACATCTGAAGAGTTTAAAGACTCTATTTGTCTGTTGTTTATTTCTAAAGAAACACGACGATGTATAAAAGGCTCCATTACCTTGTAGCTCACGTTATGGCTCCGTAGCAGACGCTTTTATAAAAATAGGCTAACGATTGGGTCATAACCACGAGACTTACTGTCACACAGTAGAGGAATTACCGTATAGTACAGGAGAAGCTCACAGGCAGTTTGGACTTCCATTAGCTGTTTAGGTTTAATTACTAATGTTAACTAGTATGTTAGTGATCAGTAATTACTAATGTTAACTAGCATGTTAGTGATCAGTAATTACTAATGTTAACTAGTATGTTAGTGATCAGTAATTACTAATGTTAACTAGCATGTTAGTGATCAGTAATTACTAATGTTAACTATCATGTTAGTGATCAGTAATTAGCCTGTGTCTATGTTATCTCCTTACATATACCTACACTCTCCGTCTCTGTAAGATTGGGAATGATTGAGATTTCTCTCTCACAGCTACCAGAAGACTTCACACTTTCAGACACGTTGCTCACGTCACATCTACGTCTTCAAGCTCAGTTGGAGGCTGCTCAGTAATCAGCCATCACCAGAAAAGTGCTTCTGATATCTTTCACTGGTCTCCGTCCAGAGACACGGGGTCTGGTGGTCCAGTTTATATATATATACTGTCTATGGATGAACTTTATCCACAGATGTTTTTATTATGATCGCTGTCTATTACGGGCTTACTAGCTAGCTTACTAGCTGTCCACCTCAGTGGACATGGCTCTGTGCGTTCACCGGCTTCTATGAAAACAAATGCACATGACCAGAGGGAGAAGATGGGAGGGGGGACAGTCGCCAACGAGTTTTTACAAAAGTGTTGCCAAATATCTATTCCGAAGCTGTAGGGGGGCTCTATAGAGAAACCTGCGAGCAAAAAGCAAAAATGACCAAAACGGCAAGTGCAATTTTCAACAACGTTATCGCATAACGTTATCGCATATTTTCCTCATAGCGTGCAGCCTGTATTGTATGATTTGATTTCTATTCTTAATTCTGTTTCATATACTTCTAATGACAACATGGCATCATGACTTCACGTAAACATCCACGCCCACTTTCCTAAATCCGAGTGTGATCAGTCTGCTAATGATCTACTGTATGTATCTGTTGTCGTGGTGCTGCAGCACCTCAAGTTCTCTGCAACTACTTCGCTCATCGATTCATCACTTTCAGTCTTTCTTTTAAACAAAAGTGTAAAAACTTCTCTGGTTCCAGCGTCTCAGATGTGACGGTTCCCTGTACTTTATGCATGAATGTTTCCATGAATGTTTCCGACCGATAGATGTAAAAATGTCTCACTCACACAGACGGACAGTTCTGTCCTTTTTTGATCCGATTCTTCGCACCAGCTTCCCTGCCAGCTGCCGGTGTGTGAGAGGACAGACGTGTACGTTACTGAACTCTTTTTATATTGTCTCGTGTTGGACTGACAGACAGACAGGCAGACATATCAGCTGTCTGTCTGCATCACAGCAACACAGACTCACACAGCCCAGTGTTTGACACTCAGCAGTGAGAAAATGAAGCTTCCTGTCTGCAAACGACAGTGAAGAAGATTTCACGGAGACGTCTCCATTTTTATTTTAATGCAGCGAGCAGGAACCGAAGGCTGGACGGAGCTGGAGACCGACAGAATACTTTATTATTCTTAGAGGGAATCAGACAGAGAGGCAGACACACAGACAGACAGACGGAAAGAGAGAGACAGACAGACAAGACAGACAGACAGAGAGGCAGAGAGAGAAAAAGACAGACACACACACAGAGACAGATTGACACAGAGAGAGAGACAGACAGACAGTAAGACAGAGACAGACAGACAGGCAGATAGACATACGGAAAGAGAGACAGAGACAGATAGATGATGTCTTAATGAAGTCCGTCTCCTCCCAGCTCTCCACTCTGAGTGCTGATCCTCTGACCTGCTCCAGTGGTATTTGTTTAAAGCAGAGCTAATCCTGGATGGTCACGCTCCTGTAATCCCATCGGTCCCCCCCCCCACCCCCTGTCTCTGTCTCACACCCCAACACTTCAGAAATCGCTACGACGGCCACTCCAGCATGAACCAAATGTCAGCCTCTCCTCTCCACAGACGGACGAGATAATTACAACCCAACGGCGCTCGCCAGCCGCCAAAAAACAACAACGTGAAGGAACCGAGACGGTGAAACCAGGACACTATATAAAATACAGCACAGAGAGATCTGGGTTCAGGATTAATCACTTTACACAATCCCTCAAGTGTTTCTGGAGTCCAGAAGTCACAGGAAGGTATCCAAAATATTTCTTTAATAGAAGTGTATTTGCTGATGTCGGGTGATATTTCGCCTTGAGTCTTTTTATTTTTGTTTATTTACAGCTGCTCTGTGATCTCGCCGCTGGTTAATCAACCCCATCGGTGGCAAAGACAAGAGGTTTTTGAAAGAAAGCGAGTTGATCAGATGAAATCATAAAATGTAAATGGAGAAAAAGGTCCCTGTTCATTTTCTGCATAAGGATTTTAATGGGAGCTTGCCTATGTTCCCACATTTCTAAGAATTTTATTTTCACCAGAAATTAGGCCCTATGTTCCCACATTTCTAAGATTTTTTTTATTTTCACCAAAAATTAGGCCCTATGTTCCCACATTTCTGAGAATTGTTTTGACCAAAAATTAGGCCCTATATTCCCACATTTCTAAGATTTTTTTATTTTCACCAAAAATTAGGCCCTATGTTCCCACATTTCTAAGAAAAAAAATTGTTCACCAAAAATTAGGCCCTATGTTCCCACATTTCTAAGATTTTTTTATTTTCACCAAAAATTAGGCCCTATGTTCCCACATTTCTGACAAAGTTTTATTTTCACCAAAAATTAGGCCCTATGTTCCCACATTTCTAAGAAAAAAAATAGTTCACCAAAAATTAGGCCCTATGTTCCCACATTTCCGACAATGTTTTATTTTCACCAAAAATTAGGCCCTATGTTCCCACATATCCAGAATTGGATCCAGAATCAGAAATACTTTGATGCAAATTTCATTGATTCCATTGAATCTTATTTTGAAACTGTGACTGAAAACTGAAATATAATGTAAATATTACACAAAACACATGTAAACCAAAATAAAATATATTAGAGTAAAAGAAATTAAGAAAATAATTGATTTGCCGACTCTGAGACTCAGAATTCCCCGCAGAAGCAGAGAGATTTTTAATACTCAGGCTTTTTCATAATTTTCTAAATTCTACGATTGCTAAGAAGCTTTTTTGTAGGGCTGTCAAAATAACGCAGATTAATCCATTCCATATTGACGTTTGACCCGGAGCCTCTCTAGCCACCATTCAAGTGTAAAATGAAGG